>NC_069506.1:119584154-119821654 GCF_027579735.1 Bombina bombina
ATATTTAAGTGTTAATACGTATATATATACATATTAACCCATAAATATATATGTATATATTCATATACATATATATATATTTACATTTGCTGCCCATCGCTGCTCAACTTCATGCTAGGTTCTCATGCTGTGTCTCGCATGAGAACGAGGCTCCCATTGGAGCCCGTAGAAGCACGCTCTTGTGAGCGCAAAGCTTCCATGCACCTAACTTGTAATATCAGTGCACATTTGCATGTGCTGGTATTACTGAGTGGAGAGCAAATATCGCTCTCGCGTATGCAATATTTTGTGCTCCACTCGTTATCTGGCCCTATATTGGGGATTTTTTTTAAAAAGGGGCTTCTGGTTTTGGGGGTCTCTTTTTGGGGGGGATCTTTTTAAAAAACTATTACAGGCCCATAAAGACCCTCTAACTGCAAAATGTGTGTTGTTTTTACTATTTTTTTTTTCAAAAAGTGTGCTTTAAGTTCACTCCCCCAAGTTACCCACTGTTTGAAAGAGCCTTTAGGTATTGGAAGTTTCTAGGGCTTATGGGAGTTGAGATCGAGGGGTTTGAATACTTACCCCCTCCTTCGTCAGTAACCCAGCACTTCTGGGTTTCCTGGCCTGGTGCCGGGCAACTAGATCACCAGGGAGGTTGTGTAAAGTGCAGGGGGGGCCATAATGAGCACATAGTTGTCCTCCGCACTAAAAGCGTTGTGCAGATGAAGACCACGTCATGCACAGTGAAGGAGTTCATTTAAAATGTTGTATGATCTCAACTAAAGTTTTAAAATAATAAAATTTAGATAAATTTACGGACAGGTGTATTGCAGGAATTACAAAGAAAATGTAACATGTATTTTCACCAACATTTATGAAACCAACAGAAAACAGGCAAAGTGAAAGTGAAATATGGCAGACATTTAATTAATTGTTATGTCTATGTTTTGTACATTTCTCCAAAAATTTGCTGGAGGCTATCTGAGAAGGGGAAACTAGTGGCTGAATCATGAAGATTGAAAGTGGTGTTGCACAAACCAGGAGTAGAGTCACAGGAGTTGCTGGGCATGGACCTAGCAGGGAGTGGGCTTAGCTGGATTGGTAAAGGATGGATCAGGAGTAGAGCTAGGTGGTACTTACAAATTGGAATTTTTATTAAAACAAAAGTTTCATAGTTTAAAGGTGTGATTTGAGGTCTGGTTTTTTTATCTTATTATTAAACAAAAGATATGTTGTTTATTAACATGAACTAAGCACCTATAAAAATTAATGAAAAAAGTGCATTTGAACAATAAAAGGTTGACAGCATGAAACCTGTGTGAGTTGTTATACCGCAAGTGGTCACAGAGTATGTATAAGCAACACTTGTAGTCAAATACTTGTAGCAAAAAATAGTAACTGTGACAGGTTTCAAAATAAAGAAATTCTTTACTTTTCCAGTTATGTTCGTATAAAACTTAGCTTTTATTTGCAAAAACTTATGTAAAAGTATATAATTGTACAGACCTGGAGAAGAATTCTTGCTGACTTTAACAAACAAAAGAACTAAATACTTCCGACTCCTGAAGGGGCGTCACTAGTATTTGACTACAAGTGTTGCTTATACATACTCTGTGACCACTTGCGGTATAACAACTCAGCCAGGTTTCATACTGTCAACCTTTTATTGTTTAAATGCACTTTTTCGCCCACATCTTTTTTCATGAATTTTTATATGGATAACACACTCCTGCAGTAGCAGAAAAGCAGGTAGTGTTTTGCTTATCGATAACTGTGCTTTGTTAAAAGGGTTAAGCATGGGCGTGGTGCATATTATAGCCACAACAGAGGAGTGTTTTCTGGACAGTGTATGAACTAAGCACAATCAAAAAGTTTAAAATTAACAAATGAACAGCCATGAAATGACACATAAAAGAGGCAAAATATAGTTTTTTATAGGTCCAGTTTGAAGAATTCAAAAAGTCGAATATCACTGCTCAATTGTGTTTTCTGACTGTTTGGAATGCATACTGTCCAAATACAATGGCCTCTATTTATCAAGGTCTGTCGGACCTGATCCGACAGTGCCGATCAGGTCCGACAGACCTCGCAATACACTCGCCGTATTCAGCATTGCACCAGCAGCTCACAAGAGCTGCTGGTGCAACGCCGTCCCCTGCAGACTCGCGGCCAATGGGCCGCCAGCAGGGGGGTGTCAATCAACCCGATCGTACTCGATCGGGTTGACTTCCGGCGATGTCTGTCCGCCTGCTCAGAGCAGACAGACAGGTTATGGAGCAGCGATCTTTATGACCGCTGCTTTATAACTGCTGTTTCTGGCGAGCCTGCAGGCTCGCCAGAAACACGGGGCATCAAGCTCCATTCGGAGCTTGATAAATATGCCCCAATGTGTTTAGGGGATGTCACTGAGCAACCAATAAATTTGAAATGCTTGTGATGAGTAACTTAAGGGGTTTTCAAACAAAACTAGAATGGGTTTGAATTTGAAAACCTCACAAAAAACCCATGCAATTTATTTGCATTCTGATGTATTAGACTGTATCTCCATGTCTTTGAACTTTTTTGGTATAAAAAAAAAATAAGTTCACATTATTGCACAATACCAAATTATTTTATTGCACCATTTTTGGTTTAAAAACCCCACAAAACAACAACCATATTAGTTTAATATTTTATTTGTTGTGGGACATCTTGCTGATGGTTTTGTTACCTAGAACCACCACTTTCCCTTTTGGTATATGACTGGATGGTTGTTTGGAAGTACTGAGCTGTATTAAATTGAGGTCTACAGAAAATAATATAGCATTTTGGAAAGAAATACCCTCCAACAATGCCCTGTAGACTAGTCAGAGCCAGAAATGCATTGATTGGTGTTACATACTCTCCTACATCAATTAATTGAGCAGTAAAGAAGAAAATGCAGACTACAAAATATATCAACATGGCAAATGTAATGCACTTAGCTTCACTGTAGTTTTTTGGTAAATCTTTTCCCATGTAGGCGAAAGTAAAACACAGAAGGCTTAGAAGGGCATTGTAGCTGTATTGCAAGATATTAGCCACTGAGCCAAATTCGCTGCACTCTAAGAGAACCTCATGTTCATTCAAGTCTATTATTGCAGTGTCAGGGGGGTTGGTAATAATCCAAATGCATGAAATAAGTATCTGGAAGCCAGAAAGAACTGCTAAACAAACATATTGCCCATTACGCTTCACCCAGTAATCATAGGTGGCGGGCAGCGTGGAAGCCATTTTAAATATGCAAACAAGCTGAAATGATCGTACAGAAATGTAAGAAAAACAGATGGCGAGAGCAATGCTGTAGATGGGATGTCTCATTATGCACTTTAACATACGTGGCTCTCCAATAAAGGCTAAAATACTGAGATATGCTACACACAGGAAAACTAGCATAAGGAAGCACATTTTACCACCAGCTGCTTTAACCACTGGGCTACGTAAATGCACAGCAAATGTTATTATCACCAGGACAGTAAGCAGCATTCCTAGAATGGACAATGCAAATATAACTATTGTTAGAGTGTTGTCCCATGACAGAAAAACCCTTTTTTTGGTAAAGCAGGAGATACTTCTTTCTGTAGACCATTGCTCTTTGGTGCAGTTTGTACAGGTTCCTAAATGAAAAGAAAATAACATAGTTAACTGCATGTTATGCAAGAATTGTGTATAATTATATATATAAGTCTTATCATTAAAGGGACATAATAATGCCCATATACTAAATCACCTGAAAGTGATGCAGCATAAGTGTTAAAAGCAGACAAAAAAATATCACCTGAACATCTCAATGTAAAAAAAATATTTTACCTCAAGATTTCTTCAGATCTCCAGAGTATGAACCCTGTGATCAAGAGCTACTGTTTTTACGCTAATCTGCATGGTGGGGGAAAACAGCCAATCAGCATCATCAATGCTGATTTTACTATGATCCCACAGGATTTCACCAATCATAGTACACTTCATGCTTACTTGGGACTAGGAATCTGATTGGATGCTTAAAGTCCCTTTACAATAGGACGTGGTTACTTAGGAGATTTTGAGGTAAAATATCCTCTCTTTTTACATAGAGATGTTCATGCAATATTTTCTAGTCAGCTTTTTACTGTTATGCTGCCTCACTTTTCAGTGATTCAACATTTGGCTATTATATCCCTTTAATACAGTATTTATTTTATAGTTTAGTAACAGCGGAGATGTTTACATGACCATGCTTTTTATTACATTGTATAATAATTACCACAAGTCATACTAATATTTTTACTTCTGGAATAGTATTTAAACTATACTTACAAATGATTAAACAGAACACTATTACATAATAACATGCAAGCAGACCCATAAAAACATCCTCTGCTAAATATACTGAGGGATTGCATACCCTTAATGAAAATCTCCAATAGAAGCATAAATAACAGATATTGCATTAATGGCTAAGAACCACAAGAGCAATATTTTTGTGTGAGGGGCAGACTTGAATAAATATAAAGAACCATTATTAGCAATCACATTACTGTATTCACTTTGCAAGTCTTCTGCTGGAAGCCAGTTCCATGCATCAGTTATCCTTCATGTATATTAGTGCTCTCTCAAATTTCCCTTGAAGGAATCCTTGTAGTAATTATTAGTATCTAATGGAATCAATAATTTATTAAACAAATATAGCAATATTAAATTATCTATACTATAATTACGTTTGTAATGTCCATCGCCGTAGGCAGTTGTGCACACATCCTCAATGGAATGTTGGCAGCGCGAGGCAGCCAAAAGAATTCACCTGGATGCAGGTGAACGTACAGTAGTGGATATATAGGAGCGCCAAAGGCTAAGGTATAATACAGGTGTCGGTGCTATGGAATACCATAAGTTTTACTAATTGGTACTCTACTAATAACAAAGGAATTCTTATAAGAGTAGAAACAATTTATTACAATTCTTACAGTGGAATTAGTTTTACCATTAAAAACACAACGTCTAAAACTGCACAAATTTCAATCTAAAAAAAAAGAACTTTGGAAAATAAAACCTAAAAACTAAAGGTATTATGGTCGATTAAAACTTGTGATAAACGATTACAAACGATAAACGATTCCTTTGTTATTAGTAGAGTACCAGTTAGTAAAACTTATGGTATTCCATAGCACCGACACCTGTATTATACCTTAGCCTTTGGCGCTCCTATATATCCACTACTGTACCATCTCTGGTAACACTTTGTTACATGGAAGAAGTAGTCATCCTAAACAAATTAGGTTTGCTATTGCAAAAGGACAATTCTCAAGGATGAGAAGAAATTGTTCAAATGACAGGGAATTTAAGCTGGAGGCTGACAAATTAAGCAAAAGGCTCAAAGACAGGAAGTACCCAGATCATGATATAAAAAGGGCCAGAAATATAGTTGAATCTACATCAAGAGAATCACTTCTAATAAGACAACAGAAACCTACCAATAAAGATTTTGAGGGTACCTATTTTGTCACCCAGTATAGTGCCCAATACCACTCAGTTTGCAATATCATCAAGAGGCACCTTCCAATCCTAAAAGCAGATGATAAATTGGTAACCGTAGTGGAAAAAGGCATAAGATGTTCATATAAGAAAAGTACTACTCTTGGCAACATTCTGGCACCCACACAAATATGAAATGTTCCTAAAATTACAAGTTCATGGCTAAGACATCTAGGGATGTATAAATGTGGTAGTAGCCATTGTAAGCCATGTGAGTATGCTCAAGTCACCAAAAACTTAATCTCCTCTGCTAATGGAAAAAACTATGAGATACAATCTTGTGTCAATTGTAAATCAAGCTATGTGATTTATCTTATCACTTGCACCCAGTGTCGTTTACAGTATGTGGGTCTAACATCTAGAGACATGAGATAAAGGATTATGGAACATCTGTCAACCATTAATGTAGGCAAGTCGTCTACCCCTTTGGTGCAGCATTTTTCTACCAAACATGGAGGTGATCTTAAAACCTTTCATTGGTGTGTCATTGAGAAAGTAGTGCCTGACTTGGATCACATTTTGGCAAAAAGAGAGATCTTTTGGATCTTCCAATTGGAGACCAGATTACCCAAGGGTTTAAACCCCAGATACGACATGATTAACTATTGGGAGTAAGTCATATAATTAATGAGAGGTGGAGATATCCCCCCCCCCCTTTTCCAACCATATGGAATTGTGGTGCAGAAAACTCCCTTTTTATATGGCTGAGGTATATAGGGTTCACAGTGTAAAACACTAAATGCTGTATAATATAAAATAATATTGACATTTGTTGTTCTGTGTGTCCATATAACATTGAGAGGGTTAACTTATTCACAGCAGACACTCAATTGTTTTAATTAGCTAACACTATTAGCCAATAGTAAAATATCCTTTGTCTTTTAAATAGTAAGAGAAGGCTTAGCACACCAGGCTATGATTACGGCTCTCTAAGCCGAAACACGTAAGCCTTGTGCTGCGCCTGCTCTGACACTACTCTGTAAGGTGCTTCCCAGTACCACTTTTAAATGCTACAAATAAAGTTGGATGTTTTATTTTTATCATTTGAGGAGTGGATCGCCTTTCTTTCAATGCATTTGAATTTGAATGTCACATTCAAATTCAAATATTGCATTTAAAACACAGTATTAGATTAGAAATACTATTTCAAATTTGAATGTGACATTCGAATGTAGCATTTGAATTTGAATATTACATTTATTAAACACAGTTGTAGACTAGACATACTATTTCGAAATTGAATGTCACATTCGAATTTAAATATTACATTTCGAAATTGAATGAATACATAGCTAAACATTCCATTATTCTAACAAATATTTTCGAATTTTATTGAAACATTCGAAAATAGAATGTTAGAATGTTATATAAACATTCGAAATTCGATTTGAACGAACGAATGAGGTGTGTGTATAAATTGCAGTCCTACAGGTAGTTTGTTAGCTTGTATTTTCATATACCCCTGAAGAAGTCTGCCCGTGTGCAGAGGAAACGCGTAGGGTAACCAACTTCTACCATCAAAATGTTTTGGACTGCTGCTCTTTTGAGTTTCTCTTTGGCACCTGCCGTATGTGACAGGAAGTGGGTCTCTTGGTGCTGCTGGTCGGCGTCTGAGGTGTTCCCGCTGAGATTTGCTACAGGCGAAAGACAACTAGCCAGAGGGCATTACCGCTCATACATTACTGTCATCTTGTAAGTGTGCAATTTTCTGTGTGTGTCATTTACCTGAATAAACGCTGCTGTGATTCGTGGATGCCCTGTTTTCTTCTTGTCATTTCTTGAACGAACGAATGTATAAAAATTTGTTTTAAATTTTGAATTTTTAGAAACATTCGCCCATCCCTAGTTAGAATTAGGTTTTTTTTTTTTAAATATTATTTTTTTTTTTTTAGATTAGGGATGGGCAGCAAAAGAGCTGCCCATACAAATGCCCTTTTCAGGGCAATGGATACTTTAGGTTTTTTAGTGTTAGGTTTATTTATTTTGGGTGGTTTGGTGGGTGGTGCGTTTTAATGTTAGGCGGGACATATAATTTTTGATAACTGCAAAAGAGCTGTTTAACTTAGGGCAATGCCCTACAAAAAGCCCTTTTAAGGGCTATTGGTATTTTAGCATTAGATTAGGGGGTGTTTTTATTTTGGGGGGGAACTTTTTAATTTTCATAGGGATTAGGTTGAATTTTTTTATTTTTGATAATTTGTTTATTTTTTTCTGTAGTTCAATTTATTTTTTATTTTTTTTATTAACAACACATAGACTGCCCTCTGGGCAGGCTTACCAACTAGTTTAAATTATAATTATAAATTCTCAAAGCCTCTATTCCAAAGCATAGAGCGTTATCTAGTCCACCCATTGTATCTCATAAATTGTTTAACTGAAATATAAAGGCAATGAGGTCGAATTGTTAAGCTTCTGACCCACTTCATTTCAGGTCCGCCTGAAACGGAAGTTAAAAAGCAGCGGTCATAAGAGGGTTGAAATTATCCCGATCCAGCGGCATTGCACAAGCATTTCACTAGAAATGCTTGTGCAATGTTAATTGCCAACAGCATATGCAAATCATGTCCGCTCGAACAATGTTAAATCTACCCCATTGAGTGTGTAAATTTCATCTTTCTACAAGAGAAATACATAGTCAAAATAACAAACTTCATTAGCGCAAAATACTGAAACGTATTATTAGAAGTCTTACAAACCATTAACACTGAGGTAAGTGCCAGCAGCGCAGCTCACACAAATAAAGCAGCATTTGTGGGTTCCTTTCTGCTTCTTTTCTTGTCCTGACAGACATTCATTTGAACAAACAGAGGAAGGAACCTATTTAGGAAAAGATAAAAAAGACTAAATTGAATGTAACGATAGACTTAGGCATTATTTTGAGCAGGCATATTCAATACTCTAATGGATTTGCACAGATCTTAGTGTGTTGAACTTTCACAAGAAGAATTCCAGTTCTGAAGAGAGACGAATGCCGTGAGCAGACACCTTCTTCCACAATCGGATCTTTACAAATGATCAGAATGCACATGCATACATTTGAGTACTATATCTAATATAGTCATAACTCATGTTTGTATATATTCCATGCCTGCTGTGATATTGCAGAACAAAATAATAGCAATAGTAACAATAATAGTAAGAATGATAAGTCCAATATCACAATATAAATTTAACATAATTCCTCTCTTTGGGTCATCAATGTTTAGTCATAAAAAGAGCATAAAATTTGTATTTTCCCAAAATAACAAAGCCAGCAATGCTATGAAGAAGCCGCAATGCTGCCTTTATGAGAAAGGCAAAATGAAGGTCAGTTACAAGGCTGTTGAACTGGCCATGCTTGGGATTGTTCCAGCTAATGAAACCTCCAGTGAGTAAAGTGTATATAGATAGGGCTAGATTTATTAAGCCCCTACGGCAGCAAGTTCTCTCAAGAACTTGCTCGCCGGGATTTATCAAGCAGCGGTCACCAGACCGCTGCTTCCCTAACATCTACGCCACCTCTATTGTGGCGAAATTCAGTCTCCTCGGTCGAGTCCGACCGAGGAGATTGACAGCTCCTGCCCGCGCGTGATTGGCTGTGCACGGGCAGGGGGCGGGATTGCACGCGAGCGCAAAATTGCGCTCGTGTGCAATGTTAATTACCTGCGAGTAATTTCGCCCCCGCCATAGGCGAGCTGAGGCGTACAGGGGCGCGTATACGCGCCCCTGTACGCCTCAGCATTGATAAATCTAGCCCATAGTGTCACAACAGTGATATCTGGCTTTTATATGCTCTTTTAGCTTCACTACAGCTCTGGTATTCAGTGTGTGCAAAATTTAAGCAGCCATGGTGCAGTAAATGTAACGTTCAAGGCATTAATATGCTGTTATATGAGGTATGAAACTAAAGACTAGGGGATGCTAAATGAGTACATTGTGTGTGTTTAAATAGAGGTAACTTAATTGGGACACATCAGCAGCATTTGTCTGGTAATATGGCAACAAATTATAGGCTAAGTAAATAAATAAAGTGAGAGGACATTTCCTGTATGACCTATCTATATTGACTGCGCATTTACACTGCATTGTACGCTGACTATATACTCACATGTCCCTATTAACATAATAACTGCTCTTGCAAGAAAGTAATAAAAATGTAAATGGATATGAAAGTCAACATTAAGAGGCCTATTTAACAAAGGTCTGTCGGATATGATCCGATATTGCAGATCATGTCCGACAGACCTCGCTGAATGCGGAGAGCAATACGCTCTCCACATTCAGCATTGCACCAGCAGCTCTTGTGAAATGCTGGTGCCATGCCGCCAACTGCAGATTCGCGGCCAATCGGCCACTAGCAGGGGGGTGTCAATCAATCGTATTCGATCGGGTTGAATTGCGGCGATGTCTGTCCGCCTCCTCAGAGCAGGCGGACAGGTTATGGAGCAGCGGTTCATAACTGGTGATTCTGGTGAGCCTTCAGGGGCTTCAAGCTATACGGAGCATGATCGCTGTGCCCCTAAACCTTAATTATTCAGATGGATACAGCTTTCCAATGTACTTCTGTTATCTAATGTGCTTAATTATCTTGGTATCCTTTGTTGAAAAGCATACCTAGGTAGGTTCAAGGGCATCAATGTACTACTGGGAGCCAGCCGCTGATTAGTGGCTGCATATATATATATATATGCCTATTGTCATTGGCTCACATGATGTGTTCAGCTAGCTTACAGTAGTGCATTGTTGCTCCATCAACAAAGAATACCAAGAGAATAAAGCAAATTTGATTAAATAAGTTAATTGGAAAGCTATGTGTTTCAGCCCCCAAATTTGGACCTTTCTCAAGACTATCCTGTTTATTGCAACCTTACTTTAAATAGCATCTTACAGAATAGTTGACTTACCCAATAGGCAGGACTCTAAACAAATTGCAATGATTTCCACTACCATGATGTTAAAAACGCTCAATTCTTGCTGGGATTTGAAGTTTGGAATTGATTATCCGCTTCAGTGTAATAAAAAAACACCTACTTAACTCTTAGTAGTATTTATAGTATGTGAACTGTTAAAATCCTGTTCTAGAAGTTGATATTAGTTGTGACCACTTTTTTTAAATCAGATGAAAATCTTGTCAAAAAGTTAAATCATTGAGCTTACATGCCCAGCATACTCATCGTGCTCATCGTGCATATACAAATAGTATTCATATTATTTAATACTTTTTATGCATGAAAATAATTATTTTCCTTAGACACTGTACAAAGGAATCAATCCAAACACTACAATCGGCTAGATTACGAGTTTTGCGCTAAACAAGGTGCCAAAATAACGCCAAAAAATTAGCATTATTGCACTTTCCATAGCGCTGCCATTGCGAGTTACTGAAAAGCCTCCCTGTGCTGTGTGCGTTATGGTGCGTTAAGCTCCATACCACACAAAAGCAAAGGGCTGAGTTTATGTGCTTGTGCACGTTTTCCCCCATAGACATCAAGCGGGAGAAAGTGTTAGAAAAAAACTAACACCTGAAGTGCGGAATTTCAGATCGCTGTAACGCAACCCCATTGATGTCTATGGGGAAAAGAAAGTTACATTTAAACCTAACACCCTAACATAAACCCCTAGCCTAAACACCCCTAATCTGCCGCCCCCGACATCGCTGACACTAATAAAAGTTAACTCCTAATCCGTCGCTTCCCGACATCGCCGACACTAATAAAAGTTATTAACTCCTAATCCGTCGCTTCCCGACATCGCCGACTCTAAGAAAAGTTATTAACCCCTATTCCACCACTCCCCGACATTGCTGACACTAATAAAAGTTATTAACCCCTAATCCGTTGCTCCCCGACATCGCCGACACTAAATATAATTATTAACCTCTATTCCACCGTTCCCCGACATCGCCGACACTTATAAAAATTATTAACCCCTAATCTGCCGCTCCCCGACACTAAATAAACCTATTAACCCCTAAACCGCCGCCACCACATAGCAAAACACTAAATTAAACTATTAACCCCTAAACCTAACACCCCCTAACTTTAAATTAAAATTATAATATAACTATCTTAAAATAAATAAAAACTTACCTGTGAAAAAACAAGTAAGTTTTAACCATAAATTAACCTAACATAACTATTCTAATAAACTTAAAAAAACTTCCAATTAAAATAATCTAAATTACAAATTTAAAAAAAACTAACACTATGAAAAAAAAAATCTAAAATTACAAAAAATAATAAACACTAAATTACAAAAAATAATAAAAGAAATTACAAAAAACAATTACACCTAATCTAATAGCCCTATAAAAAAGCCCCCCTAAAATAAAAACACCCCCTAACCTACAATAAGCTACAAATAGTCCTTAAAATGGCCTTTTGTAGGGTATTGCCCTAAGTTAAACAGCTCTTTTACCTGTAAAAAAATACAAAGTCCCCCCAACAGTAAAACTCACCAACCAACCCCCCAAAATAAAAAACCTAACTCTAAAAAATCTCTAAAAACTTTTTTTAATTTGTAATGTAGGAATTTTATTATTATTTTTTATTTTATTTTATTAGAATAGTAATGTTAGGTTAATTTATAGTTTAATGTTAGCTTTATTTTTATTTCACAGGTAAGTTTTTATTTATTTAGATATAGTTATATTATAATTTTAATTTAAAGTTAGGGGGTGTTAGGCCTAGGGGTTAATAGTTTAATTTAGTGTTTTGCGATGTGGGGGGCTGACGGTTTAGGGGTTAATAGGTTTGTTTAGTGGTGGCGATGTGGAGGGTCAGAGGTTTAGGGGTTAATAGGTTTATTTAGTGTCAGTGATGTCTGGAAGCGGCGGTTTAGGGGTTAATATATTTAAATAGTGTTGGCGATGTGGGTGGGCGGCAGATTAGGGGTTAATAACTTTAATAGTCGCGATGTGGGTGGGTGGCAGATTAGGGATTAATTTATAGTGTTTGTGATGCGGGAGGGTGGCAGTTTAGTGGTTAATAGGTAGTTTATGGGTGTTAGTGTACTTTGTAACATTTTAGTTATGAGTTTTGTGAAACTTTTTTGTTACACAAAATCCATAACTACTGCTCTCAGACTGATATGGCAGTACGAATCGTGTTGTATAGGCTGTAACACAAGTTTTTTAGCCTGAACGCACAACCTGTAATACGGGCGCTATGAAAATCCCGCACTCAAACGTCATTTTTTTGAGTACAGAATGGACATTGTGTTACAGGCTAAAATGCTTGTGGTATAGCTATACCGCCCGACTCATAATATGCGTTCCTGGCCATTTCAGCGTAATTTTTCAGCGTTAAAAGCTGTACCACAAAACTCGTAATCTAGCCAAATGTTTGTAATAATTTTTTCTAACATTTTATTCACACTATTTGTGAAATCTTTGTGCCTTACCATCTCTTTTTGTAAAACATAAGTTTTGGATAAAGTTCAGTAATGGTAAAAGGATTATTTTTGTAGTGCAAGTTATCATTTAGTAGATCCCATTGATTTCAATAGGAGCTGATAATAGTAAATTGTGACCGATATGTAGGAAACGCTAAGCAGGAAAAAAATGAGATAAGTTAAGTGTTAAAAAGGAAAAATGAGCCGCCAATAATTTATATTTGGCAACTATGAAAAAGCAATATATGTGATCAAAGATCTAGCTTTTATATGATAACAATATACTTTAATATAGCCACTTACCAGATTATTTGTTGTTTGCCATTGTATTTTGTCAGGCCTAATTTCAAGGTTTCCCATCATTGTGTACGAACCAATCATTTCAAATGGGTTTGTTCCCCACCAATTCCAGAAAACAATGTCTAAATCAGTGTGAGAGTCACCATATTGATCAAAGTTGATTTGGTTTCCAAGCAGCGAAAAATTCACTTGTAATAGAGCATCTGTGACCTGCAACCAAAATCAAAAGAAAGCAATTAGTTTTATCATGTAAAATTCATAATACCAGGAATAAAGTATTTTCTCATTGCTTTATAGAAAATATAGAGTTTAACCATTGCAGTTAACCCAGTCATGTGTTATTTACTGTATTACTAAGTGAACTACAATTACTAAGACCTACAAGACAAATTTACCAGAGAATGACCCTTTTACTAGAATTCTGCATCAACATGTACTCGCTAAAACATTTTCAGATTTATTAAACACTGAGCTAGATTCATAGATACGTACTTGTGAGGTTGGCCAGTGTTCGCTCTAAAGCCAGATTTTATGTGCCTCTCAGGATTCCCAGCAGTGAAACAGTTAATTAGTGAACCGCACCCTGCAGTTAGCAAACAGTACACAATGCAGATTACAAGGTATAGTTAACTTATTAACTGTTTCACTGCTGGACCGCTCACAAAATCTGGCCTTCGAGGGAACATTGGCCAGGGGTCGCATTGTGAAGGTAATAAAAATGTTTAAAATGAATTGAGCAGCTCTTGACCTATAGAGGCTTAAAACAGGAACCTGTTGCTAAGGGGTTAAACAATAACAAGTGCAACAACATTAGACGCATGCAACAAGGTTAATGCAGGGACGGACTGGGAAATCAGACGTCCCAGAATTTTTTAAAGACTGAAAGAGCACATGGCAGGCTTCACAAACCTAACCCTGCCACATATCTGTTATCAATATGTAGCTTACAATATTATCTTCTCTGCTGAAATGAAACAATACAAATTGTGTTAACACAATGACAGCGATAATCTCTATCGTTTCTAGACTCAAATCTGGATTGACTCTTCTAAATAGGTTATGGGTGGAGTATGGAGTTTAAAAACAATTGCAGCAAACAAAGTATCTGTTCCAATGACATTCAGATTCTACTGATATATTAATCTATTGGAAGACTAAGAAAAATGTTGTAATTACAAGGGGGTCTATCTATCAAGCTCCGAAAGGAGCTTGATGGCCCGTGTTTCGGGCGAGTCTTCAGACTCGCCAGAAACAGCAATTATGAAGCAGCGGTCACAAAGACCGCTGCTCCATAACCTGTCCGCCTGCCCTGAGAAGGCGGACAGACATCGCCGGAAATCAACCCGATCAACCCATTGGCCGCGAGTCTGCAGGGGGCGGCGTTGCACCAGCAGCTCTTGTGAGCTGCTGGTTCAATGATGAATACGGAGAGCATATTGCTCTCCGCATTCAGCGAGGTCTTGCGGACCTGATCCGCACTGTCGGATCAGGTCCGCAAGACCTTTCATAAATAGAGGCCAAGGTGTTTACTGTCCTTTTAAAGCATTGGATAACTCCAAAAAGTTTCCTTTCTTTAAAAAGGGATACAGAAGTTTGAGAATTAAAATGTATTTTTGTGCATGATTTGTACTGAGTGCATGTTTGTCAACACATATCACCTGTGCCTATGATAGAACAAGTTTCTGCTTCTCTATTTAATGTCATAATAAAAAGGAAAACTGCAAAAAGGATTGTTGTGTCCAAACTTGTAGGACAACTTGCTACTGAGCAAAACATTTCACCTTCAGGGCAGTTTGCTTGTGAGCAATAGTGTATTGTGCTAACACCGGCACTGAGCATACCTACCAATCAGTGCCTGCACAGTAGCACCAGTTTAGTGTTAAAAAGGCTAAAAGACCTGTTTTGAGACTATTTACATTGCACAGTGCCTTGTGATAGTATTTAATGTGCTATTAATGCAAGGAGAGTACGTTTTGTGCAAGGGGGATATTTGATTCAAAAAAGGGTGTTTATTGCTTGGGGGGGATTTTGGTGGTCGGAGGGTGCTACAGGTTGGTTCAACTAGATCTGGGTGGTGGGCTGTAGTTAGGGTTAATTGTATGTTGGAAAGGAAATATACTTTTTAAATGGGATGCAATGGAAAAGTAACCTAGTACAGTGTGGATTAGGAAGGGCTAAAACATGTAAAAGAATATGGTTTATTTTAACATTCCTATAGGGTTACTGTTTCTAAGCTGTCACAAGAGAGGGACCCTCTACTTTGTTATGTTTCTGTATATTGCAACACTTACATAATGCTGCTGCAAGTTTTAAATAAAAATAATTATTATTAATATTATTTAAAGGTATGCTGAACCTAATTTTGTTCTTCAATGATCCAAACAGAGCATGCAATTTTAAGCAACTTTCTAATTTACTCCTATTATCAATTTTTCTTTGTTCTCTTGGTATCTTTATTTGAAAAAGCAGGAATGTAAGCTTACAAGCAGGCCCATCTTTGGTTCAGCACCTGGGTAGGGCTTGCTAATTGGTGGCTAAATGCAGCCACCAATCAGCAAGTGTTACCCAGGGTGATGAACCAAAAATGCTGAACCAAAAATGGGCTGCCTCGTAAGCTTATATTCCTGCTTTTTCAAATAAAGATACCAAGAGAATGAAGAAAAATTGATAATAGAAGTAAATTAGAAAGTTGCTTAAAAATGGATGCTCTATCTGAATCATTAAAGAAATTCAGTATCCCTTTAAAGAATAATTTAAATAAATACAACTCATGTCTTTAAAGAAACCCTATGTCTGAGTTTTTTATATCTTATCTAGCACCCGTCAACACATAAAAGACATGAACATGATTACAAAATGAAATAGCAGATATAATTGCTTTATCTGTGTTGGAGTTCTATGAATCAGTGCCTAAAGAAAAAATAATTACATAAGCAAAGGCATTTTGAGCAGGTAAAGGCACACCTCCAAGCTGACATTAAAGGACCACTCAATGAAGTAGAAATGCATAATTAACAACTGCATAATAAAAAAACAATGATATAACACCTACTCTGATTTTCAAATAAGCATATTTTTTTTCTCCCATTTGCCGGCCCCCTGTATCATGTGACATACATCAGCCAATCACAGACTAGTATGCGTATACTCAGGGAGCTTAGGCACATGCTCAGTAGGATTTTGTTCCCCAGAAAGTGTGCATATAAAAAGACTGTGCAAAATTTGATAATGGAAGTAAATTGAAATGTGTCTTAAAGGGATATTCCAGCCAAAATTGGAAACCCCATGGGTGCATTTTGGTATTGAACAGAATCAGTTTTGTAATATACATGCATTAGCAAAAATGCTTCTAATAAAAGCTATAGCTGTTTCAAAAGTGTATTTAAGTATGCACCGTGCACCAGCATTTTAAACACAGCACTTGCTCAGAGAGCCTAAAGTGCTTGTACAATCTGGTAATGACTCAATGGCCTCTATTTAACAAGCTCCGTAAGGAGCTTGATGGCCCCTGTTTCTGGCGAGTCTTCAGACTCGCCAGAAACAGCAGTTATGAAGCAGCGGTCACAAAGACCGCTGCTCCATAACCTGTCCGCCTGCTCTGAGCAGGAGGACAGACATCGCCGGAAATCAACCCGATCGAGTACGATCAGGTTGATTGACACCCCCCTAGTGGCGGCCTATTGGCCACGAGTCTGCAGGGGGCGGCGTTGCACCAGCAGCTCTTGTGAGCTGCTGGTGCAATGCTGAATACGGCGAGCGTATTGCTCGCCGTATTCAGCGTGGTCTGTCGGACCTGATCCGCACTGTCGGATCAGGTCCGACAGACCTTGATAACTTGGGGCCAATGTGTTAATTGCAGACATGATACAAGCCCCATTGATGATCTGAGCAGCTGCATTATTTTAAATGTGGGTGCAGTAAGAATATCTCGCTATGCTTCCCATGCACGTGCAGAGAATAATGTTAACACTAAAACAGTGATAACTTTTACTAGACGCATTTTTGCCAATACATGTACATTGCAAATATGTTTCTATTCAAAGATGCAATAAATCTATATGCATTTAAATTGTGACTGGAATGTCCCTTTAAAACTGCATGCTCTTTCTGAATCATAAAAGTTTATTTTGACTTGAGAGTTCCTTTAAATTAATTAAAGTATATTTAAATTACCTACTTGCCATGGATATATGTTCCTTTTTTTACAATGTGTTTGATTACAACCAAGTACGAGATGCAACGCATGTGCAACAGCATACACAGCAGTATAAATGCTGAAGCTTACACGTTTTTCTGAAGCAGCAATAAAGTTATTTACTGTTGTATTAAGACAGCTGTCACATTGTTGATTACAATTTCCATACTCATCTTGTTTTCTAGAACGACTCTTCTGCTGATAATATACATTCAAAAGGTATTCATCAAGGCCTGGGATCTTCACAAACTTTAGAGCAATTCCCAAAACCACCCCTATTCTGTTAATATTAGGAAGGGTGTAAATGTTTTTGGACACTGACCAAGTCTCTGTGGCAATCCAGATTTGTCTCAAAATGTTAATTTCTATCACCTCCTTAAAAAATTCCACAGCCACCATATCAGAAGAAAATACAACTATGACTTTGACCTTAGTGTAAAGGATACTGTTGACTACTTGCAGTATTGTGTTTCGAAACTCTGCTTCCTTGCCTGACACTTTAATTGGTATCAGTCCTTGATAGGCAACACAGATATCCGAATTGGATATGGCATCAGTGAAATGCAGGACACTGTGTAGTCCATAGTTATCAGAACTTCCCAGGACACCAATCCAAGTCCAGTTGAAAAAAGTGAGAATATCTATAATTCCTTGCTGATGTATTCGTCTGCTGGGAGTAGTCTGAAAACAAGATGGCAGACTTGAAAGGCTCAGTCTTTCATTTGTTGTAAAAATATTCATCTGTATTAGAAACAAAAAGGCAATTTGAAATATTTGTTCACAAAGATCTTAAATATGAAATTGTTCAAAGTTAAATTGTAAAAGAAATACCAGTGAGTAGATCTACAAATGGAGTGAATATTTGTACAGTAACAGTAGATTTAATTAATTAATTTATTTAATTAGACTGCTTTCTTTCTATGATTTAAAAGGAAACTAAACACCATGTAAAGGCGTTTCTTGTTGTATATCACCCCGGCAAAGTGCAGCATACCACACCTGAACAATTTTTAAAAGTGCTGGAACAGGAAACTAGAATTTAATTTTCTAGGACAAATAGTTCAGGCATGGTTTAGACTTTACAAGAGTGTGTTAAATGAGGAATTTAGAGATCTTAGCCTCCATTTAGATACCATTGGCCTGGTGTCCATTTTCAAGTGGGCACTAGTTAACAAGTATAAGTTTTATTGCAACCATTTGACACATTACGACACACCATTATGACACACTAAGTACCTTAGGTCTGAGGTTTAAAGTGAAAAGCAGCCTCTGCAATTTGACATTTATTTGGAGAGATTATTTAGATTATATCTTCTGGATAATATTCAATGATGTTTGTTTTTTGTGTGTTTTTAGCTGAAGGTTGAGCACCCTCTTGTTTTTGCATAAAATTATTTTTCTCTCTTCTTTGGAGGTGAATTTGTTTGTGTGTATATATTGTTAATTAGGTTTGAGAAATATACAAACAATTATTGCCACAGCACTGAACAAAAAGCAGTTTGCTGCTACCTATCTTTTTTTAAACCTATCTATAGCATAAGACATGCAAAATATTCAAGGTAAAGCTGTTTATTTTGTAAGTAACCGAAAGTGTATGTTTATGCGATTCTGCTGTCAGTGGTGCTTCTTGGGCGGTAAGGGGTGCAAAGTACCACAATCTTGTATTTTGCCCCCCCCCCCCATTGTGCTGAGGAGGAGGGTAAAAAAAGGTTAAAATTACTTCCTACCCTTGTATTTTTAGGCAGACCATGTCTCACAACTGCCTAACCACACCCCACCTCTGCCCATAAAACAGCCATAACTACGCCTCCACCTGTAGAACTGCCACGACTCTCCACTCAGGAGTGTTTGCCCCCTTAAATCCTAAACTATAATTCAAAATTTATATAATAATAGATTTAATATCAAATAAGATTGAGACAAAGAATAATACAAAATAATACCTGTGGAATAAGCATAAGATTGAAGAGCTCAGATGTAGTTTCAGCAGCATCACTGCTATCAGGTCCAATAACTGCTATTACTTTTGGAGTGTTGTTGGTATAATTGTTCTTTGTGTCTAAAACCTCCTCATCTGACAAGAAATCCAGGGCTGGATGAATGTTGTTGTGTATATAGCAGGTGTCATATACCTCATATCCTAAGGAGATGTTTGGCAGGAGAGTGCTCATGTTGTTTATCTCTTCCACAGCAAATCGCATGGCTTGAAAGTACATGTAGCCAGGAAGATTGGGATGCATACTATAGGAAGAAGGACGGTAGATGTCACTGAACGTTATGAGCTATATATACAGTAGGCAGAGAAATTTCTCTAGAAACACGCATTTTGGACAGTTGACATGAACCAAGAGTAAAGTAAAAATTCAACTTTCATTATGCAGATAGGACATGCAATTTAAACAATTTTCCAATTTACTTCTATTATCTAATTTGCTTTATTATCTTTGTATTCTTTGTTAAAAAGCATTCTTAAATAGGCTCCAGTGCATCCATGCACTTTTAGGAGCTAGCTGCTGATTGGTGGTTGCACATACATGCCTCTCATCATTGGCTCACCCAATGTGTTCTTCTAGTGCCCTGTAGTGGACTGCTGCTGCTTCTTCAACAAAGCATACCAAACTAATTAAGCAAATTTGATGAGAGAAATAAACTGTAAAGTTATTTAAATTGTATACTGTCGTGGTACCAGCGGTACCCTCTTACCTGGGCACCGATGGGGGGCTCGGCGGTTGCGGTCACGGCACCCCCCTGCGACTGTCATGATGTGTGCGGATGCGCTCGTGCATGCGTGCGGCTGACGTGCACAACACATTTCCGGCTCTTGACAGACAGGGGGAGTGTTCTGTGGCTACACCCTTGTCTCCCATAGGTGCTTAGGTGACTGCTGCACCTGTGTTACCTGAGCAATGGGGATGTTCCTGGCCCTTGCAGGGTTTAGAGCCTGGACAGCCCTCTCACTCATTGCTGAGTTATTCTGCTGGCAGATTCACAGAGACTAAGCAATTATCCTGTTTTCTTACCTTGTATTCTGGACCACAATCTTGTATTTTGCCCCCCCCCCCCCCATTGATAAATCAGCACAATTGGGTGTATGTGGTAAATAAATGCTCCTTCATAGAATCAGTTATCAAGCCTATGGGGTCGATTTATGAAGCAGCGGATGCTGCTTCTGACCCACTCCGCTTCAGTTCCTAAGACTGCTGCTCCTTAACTCGTCCGCCACCTCTGAGGTAGCGGACAGCAATCAGCCCGATTGAATACGATCGGGTTGATGGACAACCCCTGCTAGCGACCGATTGGCTGTGAATCTGCAGGGGGCGGTATTGCACCAGCAGTTCACAAGAACTGCTGGTGCAATGATAAATGCCAACAGCGTATGCGTCAGCATTTATCGATGTGCGGCGGACATGATTACCTACATCGTACTATGTCTGTCCGCAGAATAATAAATTGACCCATATGTGTGTCAAACAAAAAATATTCTGTAGTGTTTGTACAAACTTCTTTGTAGGGTTTTGATTTAATTTTTCATTTACCTCAGAGCCCCCTAATTGTTGCATGGGGGCCGATTTACCAAGCCCCGTATCGGCCCCAATGCCTCTGTTTCCACGCAAGCCTTCAGGCTCACTGGAAACAGGAGTTAAGAAGCAGCGGTCTTAAGACCACTGCCCTTAACTCGTACTCCTCCTCTGAGGCTGCGGACATCAATCCGCCCAATCTCATCTGATCGGGTTGATTGACACCCCCTGCTAGCAGCTGATTGGTGGCGAATCTGCAGGGGGCAGCATTGCACAAGCAGCTCATCAGAACTGCTTGTGCAATGATAAATGCCGACAGCGTATGCTGTCGGAATTTATTGATATCTGGCCGACATGATCGCTACCGCGGATCATGTCTGCCAGACGGATGATGAATCGGTCCCATAGGGGAATATTTATCAAAGCATCAACTATGTTGCATTCGCGGGCGTCAATACGCTCGCCAAAAATCGCGGCCGCGGATATGAATATGATCTCCTTATTTATCAAAAATGCCGTTAAAAACACGTGCGTCAAGTACGGTGCGAAGAGCATCCGGCTGTTGCTAACTAACAGTCATCAATGACGCGGTTATTCGGGTTTTTCCAAACTTTATTTATATAATTTCATTACTGTCAATGAACAAGCACATTTCTCTAAAGCTAATCTTTTATTTTTCATCTGTTAATGTTAAAGTCCAATAAATAGCTACATTTATAACCTCAAAAAAACAATTTATTGTTATAATTGATTTGTTATACAAAAAAATCTGTTATATGATACTTTCACATAAATTAATGTGTATTTGTATTTCTAGAAGACATGATTTGCTTTTAATCTCATATTTATTT
Source organism: Bombina bombina (assembly GCF_027579735.1). NCBI lineage: Eukaryota > Metazoa > Chordata > Amphibia > Anura > Bombinatoridae > Bombina > Bombina bombina. Next base: position 119,605,898 of record NC_069506.1, read on the forward strand.
TTTTTAGAAATGATTATTAATTGCTAGAATTTGTACATATATCTTTGCAACATACTTGTGTTATATATATATATATATATATATAATATATATAGATATTATATATATATATATATATATATATATATATATATATATGTGTCTATGTCAGAAATCTTTTGCAAACATATTTACATGTTCCTAAATTCCTTTTTTTTTGTTCTAAACAATGTTGTCTTTCATATCTCTGTGTTTATTTATACCACTATATGTATATAGTATAAAGGTATTATTATTCTGAGCAGGAATAATTGCAAATATAACATGTAATCAGGGTATCATATGTATTTATTTGCAATCAATGGATATTTTAAGAGCTAGGCCAGTTTTCTCTCTGTACCTGTGTAACCCCTCCTGATTGTAATCTAGTTTTAAAAACCACCCCTTCACAGGTGTTATAAAATGGGCTGGCATATAAAATGACATTTCTTACTGAAAAAGAAACTCAAGAGAAGGAAGAAATACATTGAAATAGCATGACAGTAAAGAGGTGATTTTAATTTCTGCTGTATCTGAATAATGACAGTTTAATGTTAGGTGGGCTATCCCTTGGAGCTATCAACTTAAGATTATATTGAATCAAACATCAATTCGATTTTTAAAATCCTTGTCTAAAATATTACACTGTGTGTCCTAATGTCAGCATCAATGTTTATCTTTAATTCTAAATTAACATATACATATTTTAAAGTATAATACACAATGTAAGAAATGGCACTTACAAGTTCTGATGAGTGATCAATGTCACAAGTATCGGGCATTTTGATTCGTTATTGATAGTTTAAAATATATATTTGAATCAGATTGGCTGATGTCATAAATCATGTGATTATGCATATTCCAATCAAAAGTGGTTGAACAATTCTCTAGTGTGTGGGTAGTTTGCGTCATAATTGGTGTGAAAAGTGTTGGGTCATAATTGGTGTGAAGTGGAGAGTGAGACTTGTATTACATGGCTTAAACATGGTGCACATAGATTTTCCACAAAAAAATAAAAAGGAAGTTAACTACTGTATATTAAGTTCTATATTTCATGTTTATCTCTATAACTATTAGTGCGACAAGTTTGGGGCAAAACTTTTTAACAAATTTGTAGAAATATTGTTCCCTTGCTTTATAATGAGAGACAAATTTGTAACATAATCCATAAGTAGTAATGTATTTTTCATTTTTATTCCTATATCTACTAGTGCACCAAATGTGGAGCAATAATATTGTTTGATTTAGAAAGGGTATACAATTTGAATAGAGTTTCTAATTTACTTTTATTATGTAATATACTTTATTCTCTTGCAGCATCGAACATAAGCTTTCTGTGTTTTCAGACTCCCATTAAGTTCTATGGCATCCGCGACCCCAAGGGTGGCGGATTGAAAACTAGGTATGCTGCGTCGGAATAGACGCGAGCGTACCTGTTAAATGTTTGATACATTTGGAAAAGGCTCAAATAGAGTCAAATCTGAATTCGGAACATCTGTAATGACGCAAGCATCGATCTGTGTCGGATTGAGATTGTGGGATCGAATTTTACGTCACAAAGTTCAACATTTCCAGATCTTGACACTTTGATAACTACGACCGATCAAGCTTGCGACAATTACGACACGGAAATCAAGCGTATTTTTAGTTGACGCTTTGATAAATATCTCAAAAATATAATATTCTCTATCCATTACTACCAAATTCCCACTTTTATCAGCTTCCTCTATCACTATGGGGCCTATCTATCAAGCTCCGAATGGAGCTTGATGCCCCGTGTTTCTGGTGAGCCTGCAGGCTCGCCAGAAACAGCAGTTATGAAGCAGCGGTCACAAAGACCGCTGCTCCATAACCCTGTCCGCCTGCTCTGAGCAGGCGGACAGGAATCGCAACAATTCAACCCGATCAAGTACGATCGGGTTGATTGACACCCCCTGTTGTTTGTAAGTCAGTCTGTATAGCCATAACCATAACCCTGTCCGCCTGCTCTGAGCAGGCGGACAGGAATCGCAACAATTCAACCCGATCGAGTACGATTGGGTTGAATGACACCCCCTGCTGGCAGCCGATTGGCCGCGAGTCTGCAGGGGGCGGCGTTGCACCAGCAGCTCTTGTGAGCTGCTGGTGCAATGTTAAATGCGGAGAGCGTATTGCTCTCCGCATTTAGCGAGGTCTTGCGGACCTGATCCGCACTGTCGGATCAGGTCCGCATGACCTTTGATAAATAGGGGCCTATATCTATATTAGTTTTTAATGATTGAAGAGCTTTATATTGATTACCAGTCATATTATTGCAGCCCATCTTAGTATGTTTCTACGTTCTACCTCATTTGACAAATTTCTAAGCTTTTGTTCAATAGTACGCTAAAATACATCAAAACATTTCCCCCTAGTATACAGGGAGTGCAGAATTATTAGGCAGTTGTATTTTTGAGGATTAATTTTATTATTGAACAACAACCATGTTCTCAATGAACCCAAAAAACTCATTAATATCAAAGCTGAATAGTTTCGGAAGTATTTTTTAGTTTGTTTTTAGTTATAGCTATTTTAGGGGGATATCTGTGTGTGCAGGTGACTATTACTGTGCATAATTATTAGGCAACTTAACAAAAAACAAATATATACCCATTTCAATTATTTATTTTTACCAGTGAAACCAATATAACATCTCAACATTCACAAATATACATTTCTGACATTCAAAAACAAAACAAAAACAAATCAGTGACAATATAGCCACCTTTCTTTGCAAGGACACTCAAAAGCCTGCCATTCATGGATTCTGTCAGTGTTTTGATCTGTTCACCATCAACATTGCGTGCAGCAGCAACCACAGCCTCCCAGACACTGTTCAGAGAGGTGTACTGTTTTCCCTCCTTGTAAATCTCACATTTGATGATGGACCACAGGTTCTCAATGGGGTTCAGATCAGGTGAACAAGGAGGCCATGTCATTAGATTTTCTTCTTTTATACCCTTTCTTGCCAGCCACGCTGTGGAGTACTTGGACGCGTGTGATGGAGCATTGTCCTGCATGAAAAACATGTTTTTCTTGAAGGATGCAGACTTCTTCCTGTACCACTGCTTGAAGAAGGTGTCTTCCAGAAACTGGCAGTATGACTGGGAGTTGAGCTTGACTCCATCCTCAACCCGAAAAGGCCCCACAAGCTCATCTTTGATGATACCAGCCCAAACCAGTACTCCACCTCCACCTTGCTGGCGTCTGAGTCGGACTGGAGCTCTCTGCCCTTTACCAATCCAGCCACGGGCCCATCCATCTGGCCCATCAAGACTCACTCTCATTTCATCAGTCCATAAAACCTTAGAAAAATCAGTCTTGAGATATTTCTTGGCCCAGTCTTGACGTTTCAGCTTGTGTGTCTTGTTCAGTGGTGGTCGTCTTTCAGCCTTTCTTACCTTGGCCATGTCTCTGAGTATTGCACACCTTGTGCTTTTGGGCACTCCAGTGATGTTGCAGTTCTGAAATATGGCCAAACTGGTGGCAAGTGGCATCTTGGCAGCTGCACGCTTGACTTTTCTCAGTTCATGGGCAGTTATTTTGCGCCTTGGTTTTTCCACACGCTTCTTGCAACCCTGTTGAATATTTTGAATGAAACGCTTGATTGTTCGATGATCACGCTTCAGAAGCTTTGCAATTTTAAGAGTGCTGCATCCCTCTGCAAGATATCTCACTATTTTTGACTTTTCTGAGCCTGTCAAGTCCTTCTTTTGACCCATTTTGCCAAAGGAAAGGAAGTTGCCTAATAATTATGCACACCTGATATAGGGTGTTGATGTCATTAGACCACACCCCTTCTCATTACAGAGATTCACATCACCTAATATGCTTAATTGGTAGCAGGCTTTCAAGCCTATACAGCTTGGAGTAAGACAACATGCATAAAGAGGATGATGTGGTCAAAATACTCATTTGCCTAATAATTCTGCACACAGTGTATATAGGGTTAAAAGTACTCCTGTTTTTAACTGAAACCTCAGGAACAGATTCCCTATTCATGACATTTTCTTTTCTACTCTCACTTAATAACATAGCCATATCCATAAGGGTACATTGATCTTAAAGTCTAGTGCCTCCTTATCAAACCATCCTGTGAATTTGATTTCTCACACCTTTCCATCGTCTTCAACACCATTATATCTGTTAAAAAAATGTTTTCTCAATGTAAATTTTCTTACAAACCTATTCAAAACTAAAATGGTGTCGAAAAGACTGAAGTGAGTAGTTAGAGAAAAATGTAACCCCATACTTAGTACCTCTTTTTTTGGAATAATCATGCTGGGACAAATTAATAACATTATTTAAACATATTTGCGGACTTGTCTCGAATTGGTTCTGGTATAATATCTCCTGGTCCTTGGATTTATGTATTTTTCTGCCCCTACTACCTCTTCTTGTTTTTTTTTTGTTTTTGTTTTTTTGGCTCTTAACTGCAACCCATTTTTTGATACTGCTTCTTTGTCTACCTTTAGAATATCTAGTCCTGAGGCAACCTTTACAGTTGTATTTTCCTCATTGGTGTCATGATCTGATGTTTCTACATCATAATCTGTTTCTGAAAACCTAATTCTTTTAACTGGTTTTCTTTTTATCTAAAAAAAAATATATAATTTAATTTACTTTGATCTTGTCCTTTTAGGGGAAATTGTGTCCACCTATAAACTCTATTAAAGTCATAGTCCCGTTTATCTTGAGATAACTTCAATTTCTTAAAGTTAGAGTTCCTTAGATAGCTTAATCATATTCTCTTCAAACTGTCATATTCCTTAAATTCTGGCTCTGGCTGAAAAGTTTGTAAGTCAGTCTGTATAGCTTTAATCTGAGCAACAAGTTTTAAACGTTGTTGTTTATTATGTTCAATGAGTAAATCCATCAGCGCAATCATTTAGAATCTTATTCCACTTAGTTAGAAAATTCCATTTCCGTCACCACAAAAGAGGGAAACTTTTTGACTCTTGTGCAATTATAACTTGCTAACAGTGGGCATGGACAGAACATATTTTATTTTCTACTGCAATAGTAGTTGGCAAAGAGCTTAAAGAAACATGAGACATAATTACAAGATTTTTCTACTGTCTTGCAATAAAATAACACACTAGTTGAATTTGATTATGTTTATTACAATAACAGTGTCTGCTTCAATAGCTTTTCAATAGCCAAATTTCCCCACCACTTAGTTTATATGGAGAAGCTAAGAAAATTTGGGTTTCATATCCCTTTAAAATTGAGTGTTCTCATTTTTGGGAATTTCAAGAGTACACTGCAGCCTTTACAAGACTAATCCTGCTACATTTCTGTCCACAGTTGACTTCAACAACTGCAAAACAATAAAATGTTTGCTTACAAAATGACAATGTCTCAAGCAATAGTCTAGGGCACGTTAACATGTGCATGTTGGATAGCGCATGTGCACTAAATCCCACGCGAAATAGACTTCTATGGGGGCGCACAAAAAATTACTGTTGGCTATTGATCCAGTGCTGAGCCAATACAATGCTAAGCATAACTAGTGGAGTTCTTCATGTAGTCCCTATGCCATACTATTAATAATAATAATGGTTTACATTTTACAGAGGTATTCTGGATTGCGCTCTAGCACAACGCGACTCACTACTTGTGATACAAGCGCAATTAGCACACTAATAGTGCTCCCTAAGATATCCTTTAATAGTATTAGCACACTAATAGTGCTCCCTAAGATATCCTTTAATATGTGATACAAAGGTTTCAGCCATGTTGAGATATTTTAGTTAAAATATTTAACTATCTGCTTGTATTAGCACAGAGGTCACACAAAGATAATGCACCCTACGCTATGAATTGCCCTTTATACTACAATCTTAAAGTGTTACATGTCCCTTTAAGTCGATATTGAATCAAATACCTAATGTTTGTCTCTATATGAAAATATTAGATCTCCTGATCTAGTCGCTTTGCTTTACTAGCTGGTATATCAAATACAGGATCTTAATGACTGACATTGGTTCTGAAATCTCATTAGTAACCCAGATCTATATTTTGTGCATTAATTTATAGCTATTGCCTGCAGTCCCGTTTTGATAGCTGTTTGGCCATGTACAGTAAAAATGTGATATATTTTTCTTATACTGTACAAATTATTATTATTATCATTTAGTTATATAGCGCCGCAAAATTCCGTAGCGCAGGTACAAATGCAACTATAATGTTATATTGCATATTTAAAGCATTATATCTCCAGAAATAAATAGTGCATGGTGACTTTTAAAATTTCTACAGACAGTCAGAAAATGTACGTCTGTCTCTCCACTCAATGGAATTATTCATAAAATAAACAAATGGTAATCCCTAAATACCTTGTTTTTATTTTTCTACTTCCTCTTCATTGTACTGCCATTTTTATAGAATACAGTTTATATTTCAAACCAATGTATGAGCTACTGCTTATAAAAGAACAATATTATATATATAATTTTATTTATATATATATATATATATATATATATATATATATATATATATATGTATATATATATATATATATATATATATATATATATATATATATATATATATATATATATATATATATATATATATATATATATATATATATATACTAAAATTAAAATTACTTTATTAATTAAACAACCTTATATTGTACCAAGCCTTTTTGGGTACATTTGGTAAATTATAATCTACTAGATGCACACACACACTCATATTCACACACACATACTGTACATATACATACATACACATGCACACATACACATGCACACACATGCACACACACAAAAACAGAGACACAGATACATTCAAACACACACACCTACATACACAAACACACAAACATTCATACACACTGCCTCACACACAGAAATACACATACACATATACATATTATGTACACACATATACATATACACATACACACAAACATACATACATATACAAATAAACATACACATATACACACAGTCACACACACATACACATGCATACATACACAAACATAGACACAGATACATTCAAACACACACATATACAAACACATATACCCACACTCACATTCACACACATACACACACATACACAAAAACTCAAACATTCTCACACGTTGTCTCACGCACATACATATTTACGTACATACACATACATGTACTGTACATATATACACATACATATACACATACATACACGCACATACATACATATACACATAAATATACACACATACATATATATACACACATATATATATATATATATACACAGTCACACACATACACATATTGTTTGGTCAGTAGTTTGTAAATGTTTACATCAATACAATCATTTGGTTAGCTTTAAAAGTTTGGAACTTAAAGGGACATTTTAGCCAAAATTAAACTTAAATAGATTGGATAGAGTATGAAATTTGAAACAACTTTCACTATTAACTGAATTTAAAAGTAAGCTTCACATCTGACTTGCAACAATTATTAATATTAATATCAATAAACTGTTAATATATACATATATATATTTATAAAACATAATATGCCACTTACCTAGAGCAGTTGTGCGCTATTGGCTTGTCATTTATTGACATATCAGCCCAAGATGCATGAAAGCTGAATAATCCCCCTACAGTGTAATCGCCTCCAGAGACAAATTCAGATACATCTTCACAGCTGTACACTAGGTTTGAGAGAATTACAGCTAACAACAGACAAAATATGTGATTCATGATGCTTGTTCGCTTAGTTTTCTTTATCAGCACCAGCCATAATTCACATTCCTGCTTTTATTAGAAATGGTTAAAAAAAAAAAAGTATTGCCTTTTATTTTAAACAAATCTTTCCTACTCTCTAAAAATTCAGTTTCATAATGTTTCATTCCATCCAACAAAAGTTTAAATCTATGCACTGCAGATACTATGCAAATGATTGTGAGTTTAACAAACATTGATTTCCATGCGTCCAAACAACTAATAAAAATACTGCATTTTACGCAGCTCTTATGGCAGTGGAGGGCCCTCTAGTGGGCCTGTAACATAATTAAGGGTTTACCAACTTGAAGTCTGGAGTAATGCTAAATTGTGTTGTTACAATGTTGCAAGTGGAGAGGCGGTGTCTGTTTCTTACCTTTATAGGGTCCTGCAGCAGTGAGATCAGCCTCTTTCGGTTTCCAGACTTCAAGGAGGTTTCGGAAGTTGCTGAAGATTCTAGAAGTGAAGCATGGAGAGATCCAGGAGAAAATCTGTGCCTCCAAAGCGTTACAGGGAGGTGGTGGAGATGTCTGCAAGGAAGAAGGGACCTGCAAAGCAAAGACAGGAGCCTGAGTCAGAGGATCTGGTACCCCCCACCCCCCAAAAATCCCCTCCTGCTAGGAGTTTTAATAGAGGAAAAGGGAAGGCAGGGGGAAATTCAGGGGTTACAGGCCCTAAGGGTAAGGCCCAGATTAGTGGGGAAAAGGGGGCAGCTTCCAACCCAGGGCCGCAGTCCGGCAGGGTTGTTGATTCTGGGTGGGAGCGTATGGTGGGGCCTGAGAGTGGCCCAGGTACAATACAGGGTCCGGTACCCCCAGTAGAGGCTGGGCAATTTGCGGCCTTGCCGCCGGCGGCTATGGCGGCAGTCTTGGCCTTAGCCCAGTCCTTCATCTCTGGTTTCCCACAAGGTGGCCAGGGGCTGGGTGCGGCTGTCGCCGGTGCTGCCGGAGGTGAGGGAGCAAGGCCCACTATCATTGCAGAGTGCGCAGCGCAGTCCGGCCCTTCGAATGGCGGTTCCCGCGAGATCTCCTCCTCCGAGACTTCTGAGGAGGAGGGAGATTGCGGCCGCCATTTTGAGGGAAGAGATGACCGGGAGAGGACTGCCTCGCACGACCGGAGCCCCGCAGGTAACTTGGGGGGACTTCCGGTCGCAAGCGAGGCAACAATTAGGCAGGCGGGGAGCAGTGAGGGATACTTACCTGGCAGGGGCATGGCTGATGGTCCGGGTGCCGAGCGGAGAGCGAGTGGCGCAGTTGATCCTCACGTGGGTATGCCTGTGATTAGTGCGCATGCGCGCATGGCGGCAGATCGCGGTCCCACTATGGGTCCGTCAGGTATGGCAGTCAGAGCTGTGTGTTCCGTTAGAGGGCCTAGGGAGCGCCCTAGCACTAGCGCGCAGGCGGTGGCTGAAGATAGATTCAGGGAAGGGCAGAGGCCCGCGGTGGAGGTGAGAGAGAGCAGTGCTGCAGAGTGGCGCACAGGTGCAGGGGACACATTTGGCCAAGCAGGCATGAGAGGTGGCATGAGCCGGATGATTGCGGGCACAGATGCAGTATCAGAGGCCGGTAGGCCTGAGGGGATGCATGGTCGATTGGGGACACAAATGATGCATGGACCACATAGGGGGTGGGTTCATGCGGGGATAATGCATGGCTATGAGGGAACTACTCAAATTAGGTCTGGGGGCTTGGTGAGACAGGGTGATGTGCTGAATGATATGCAGTATGATAGTGGGCACACACCGAGTGTTGGGTAGTCACATGGCGGGGTGGATGAGGATATGATCAGGAGAGCTGTAGAGGCAGCGTTGCGTGTGGGGGATCCTGCGAGGCCCCAGACTGGGTTTAGTGTTCACGCCCGGGATGGGGCTGCGCAGGAGGTGGTTATCAGAAATGCTGTGGCTAATGTTCTTGGTATTTCAGCTGGGGGGAGACAGGGAGAGGGGAGAGGGGGCGCCTAAACTGTTGCTCCTCTCGTAGACCGGAGTACTCCCCAAGTTGTTTTATCTCAACAGGCTCCAGCAGGCACAGCAGCAGGAATGGCATCAAGCTCGAGCAGCGCCATAGCAGTGGCAGGGCCCAGCGGAGTTCAGAGTGCTGCGGTACCAGCGACTCCTTCAGGAGCAGCAATACAAGGCGAGGGTGAGTGCCATGCACCAGACATTATGCACACTGACACGGGGTCTTCCATGAGTGGGTCAGGGTCTGATAGCGGGGAGGACCTTGGGTTAGTGGGGAAGGGTCAGCGCAGGATGTTTAGGTGGATCAAGAAGATGGCGTCGACACAAGCGAAAGACAGGGCAGGCGCTAGGAATTAGGCACTTGAGGTACAGGGGTCACATGCTTTAGGAGGCGCGATAGCGCCAGCGGGCCCCGGTGCCACGTAAAGTGGCGGCGCAGGGAGACACTTACCCCTGTTTGGTCCACTCGCTGTATGGCCATCTAAAATTGAAGGTTGTGAAAAAGATACAGGAGGGCAGATACGTGAACGTTTTCGAGCTCACTCTAGACGCATTTAGGGCCAAAGAAAGAGCGGCGGATGGCTCTGGCCCAAAGAAAGTGCGTAGGCCGGAGACATACGAGGAATGGCTTAAATGCTTCCGAGTACTGGCCGCATGCTATGTGGACAGATGGCCGTTGCAGGGGCACAATTTGTTTAAGTACCAGGATACCATAGAGGATATCCGTACGAGATTCAAGGAAGGCGCATGGCGTGAATACGACAAGGCCTTTAGGAGGAAGATGGTAGGTAACCCTCTGCTGCACTTTGGGACACAAGATATGCATTTGTGGTCCAAACTGGGAGTGGAGGGTGGTTCTCCCTCCCCTGTGGCGTCACGTCTAGTGCCGCCACGCCAAGGGGCGTGGCTTGGTAGGAAGGGAAGGGAGTGCTGGAAATTCCAGGATAAGCAGTGTGATAGGGGGAGCAGCTGCTCCTTTCGTCACATCTGCAAATTCTGTGCAGGGCCCCACCCGGGAGCGGATTGTGGAAGGCGAAAGGACGTGGGACAGTCCAAAATCACGCCTAAGCCGGGAGTTGCAGTCAAGAGCACCAACTCCGCTTAAGCTGCAAGCCATGTTGATATGGCTGGCGAACTACCCTGACAGGGGGGCAGCTGAGCTGCTTATGTCAGGGCTGGAATGGGGTTTCAGCATACCCCTCACTGGGCAGGTTGTGGGTTCTCCGGTGCACAAGAATTTGAAATCGGCCTATGAATTCCCACAGGTAGTTAGGGAAAAATTGGCCAAGGAGGTGGCGCTGGGCAGGGTGTCTGGGCCATTCTCCACCTGCCCGTTGGAAGATCTTGTGTTCTCCCCATTGGGCATGGTGCCCAAAAAAGAGGAAGGGAAGTTCAGATTGATACATCACCTTTCTTTCCCGAAAGGGGAGTCAGTTAATGACGCCATTGACCCTGTGCTTAGTTCAGTGCACTATCAATCATTGTGCGCTGGACGTAGTCAGGGCATGTGGGCAGGATGCACTGCTAGCCAAGCTAGACATTGAGTCAGCTTTCCAGCTGCTTCCACTGCACCCTTCGGCATTCAGACTAATGGGCATGAAGTTTGAAGGGGAATATTACGTGGACAGGTGCTTGCCAATGGGCTGCTCGTTGTCCTGTTCCCTCTTCGAGTGTTTTAGCACATTCCTGCATTGGGTGGTGTACAAGGCTTCAGGTGGGGGAGCGGTGGCTCACTACTTGGACGATTTCTTGTTGGTAGGGAGAGCCGGTTCCTTGGAGTGCGAACAGCTCATGGAAGTCATGCAGGATATGATGCGCGATTTGGCGTGCCGCTTGCGGACGACAAAACGCAGGGACCATGCACCTGCCTCACATTTCTGGGCATAGAAATAGACACTGTGCAGGCGGAATGCAGGCTGCCCATGGATAAGGTGATCCGGATGTTGGAGGCAGTTCGGAGGCTTAGGGAGGTGGACAAGGTCACAATCAAATAGGTCCAGTCGCTGCTGGGCCTCCTGAATTTTGCGGGATGGGTTATCCCTATGGGAAGGGCTTTTAACCGTCGATTGGAGGGCCTTTTGAAGGGCCCTACCGGTCATGCAAAATGGACACGCATTACAGCGGATGTCAGGGAGTCCTGGTGGTATGGGAGAAATTCTTGGAGAATTTTAACGGTGTGTGCCTATGGAGGGGTAGGAAAGTTCCCAACAAGGCAATCAATCTGTACACGGATGCAGCGGGGGGATTCGGGTACGGAGCATACCTCGATGGAGAATGGAGCGCAGCTCCATGGCCGAGGGACTGGATTGCTGCGGGATATACCAAAAATCTGACGCTTTTGGAATTATTCCCGATAGTTGTGGCAATGGAGATCTGGGGTGATAGATTGGCCAATAAAGCGGTGGTGTTTTGGACAGACAACCTGAGTGTGGTGTACGCCATTAACAGGCTGTCTGTGTCATCGCCAGCGGTTGTGTGCTATCTGCGGCATCTGGTGTTACGATGTTTGCAGAGCAATATACATTTTACCGCCAAACACGTCCCGGGAGTGCAGAACGTTATTGCAGATGCACTCTATCGATTCAAATGGGAGCAGTTTAGGGCAGCGGCACCCATGGCGGCAGAGGAGGGGTTAACATGCCCTTCTTCTCTTTGGCAGCTGTTGAAGGTTGGATGAGCATCCTAGCCTTGGTTAGGGCATCTTTGGCGCCAAGGACATGGTCAGCGTATAAGAGTCACTGGAACAGCTGGGAGGCTTTCTGTCAACTCAGAGGTGTACAGGTACAAAGGGCTACTAGGGTGCTGGTGCTAGATTGGTTGGCATTGCTGCGTAAGGAGGGGGTCAGTAGGGCCGGCGCTAGCGGTCGGCTATTGGCATTGGCCTTTTTTAATAAGGCACTTGGTTTTGTGGATCACTCCGGAACCTTCCTAGTTAGGAAGGTGCTGAAGGGGTGGAGTAGGTTGGCCCCCCGTCAAAAAGATCGGAGGGAGCCCATTACCCAGGAGAGATTGCGGGCGCTAGCGAAAGGCGTTGCAAGGGTATGCAAATCTGAATATGAGCAGCTTCTTTTTAGAACGGCATTTGCATTGGCATTTGCGGGAGCTCTCAGGGTTGGGGAGCTTGTCGTGTCGGCCAAAGATAAGGGCTGCGGGGGAATACAGTTGGAACACGTCCGTCCGACGGATGGGGGGCTCCTTTTGTTTGTGCCCAGGTCCAAGACGGACCAGGAGGGGGCGGGGGCATGGTTACCCCTGGAACGACAGGAGTTTGAGGATTGCTGCCCGGTGGTTTGTGTGGAGAAATACCTTAAGGTGAGGCCGGCAGGGGGACAACTGCTCCTGATTCATGAGGACGGTTTGGCCCTGTCGGTTTTTCAATTCTGCCAGGTACTGGCGAAAACGGCAAAGCAGGCAGGGTTGGATCCGAGCAGGATCGCCCCACATTCCTTTAGAATAGGCGCGGCAACTAGCGCAGCTCAAAGGGGAATTCCGACGGCAGAGATTAAGCGCATGGGTAGATGGAAATCAACCCAGTACAAAACTTATATTAGGCCAACTAAAGGGCAATGCTAGACCACAGGCGTGTAAGGGTCCATAGTTTCCAAGAAGTGGGCTTTTCTTTGGGGACCCAGGTTGTGAGAGGATGGTATTTCATGGTGGTGTACTCTGTTTTACCAGGTGTTGTAAATGTGAAAGCGCCTCCGGTTCGTGTATGGATAATAGGGCATTCATACATCCACTGGGCTCATCTCAGGGCGTTGCGATCACCGGAGGGACAGCAACTTGGATTCCCAACGTCCAAGGCAAGCTTTCGGTGGTTAGGGCGCAGGGGATTGTTGTGGGCCGATTTGCCGGCACTTTTACAGGAGGCGCACAAAAGGTGGGGTCGGCCTAACGTTTTAGTGCTGCACCTCGGTGGAAATGATTTGGGGGCATTGCCCGCGCTGGATTTAATTAAGAGGATGACAGCGGACATGCACTGGATGCACACTTGGTTGCAGGGTGTGACTTTTGGGTGGTCAAATGTAGTTGCTCGACTGCATTGGCGGCACATTGTCACACAGAGGGCTGCATATAATGTGCGCAAGAAGGTGAACAGGGAGATGGGAAGAGCGGTCACGGGCCTTGGGGGTTTCGTGATCAGACACGAAAATATCACGGCCGACAAAAGGGACCTATTTAGGCCTGACGGAGTCCACCTTACAGACGTAGGGCTGGACATGTTCCTACGGGACGTCAGGGGAGCATTGTTGATGATTGTTCGCTAATGTATGTGCTGAAATGGTTGATGTTGCAATCTGTTTGATATTGTTATGCTATTGTTGTTATGTTATGGTTAAGTTATGTTTATTACTGGGTTCCTGTTGGTTTGTATTGGCGGCAAGAGTTTGCCTGGCTCTTGTGGCGGGTGGTCAATGCCCTGGGGAGCGGGCACAAGGAGAGAAGAGTGACGATCCAGGAAAAGGGAGGGGTTATGCCTGCCAGGCGCCGGCCTGGGGGTCCTCTCCCTCGCAATTGGACCGAAGACCTCTGAACATCACAGCTCTCTCTGAGTGCCATGGGGCGTGACAGCCGGGTGTCACGCTGCAGGTATCGAAAGGGGCCTTGACCATCTGCTAGTAGGGGCTAGGTTAGGGTGAGATGCCGCCAACGTTCAGGATTACAAACTTGTTGCCAAGTTTCGTTGATAGGTTGATCAAGTGCCTAAGGGTAATCAGAGTAACGCTTAGGCACTAGTTAAAGCATTTATTTAATAAACGTGAACCGTGACCGGTTCTTTCTCCCAAACAAGTGGTGTTGTGTCTTATTTACTAGATAAGGTATTAGACAGTAAGGAGGACGGAATAGATGGTTTAAACCTTATGGCAGTGGAGGGCCCTCTAGTGGGCCTGTAACATAATTAAGGGTTTACCAACTTGAAGTCTGGAGTAATGCTAAATTGTGTTGTTACAATGTTGCAAGTGGAGAGGAGGTGTCTGTTTCTTACCTTTATAGGGTCCTGCAGCAGTGAGATCAGCCTCTTTCGGTTTCCAGACTTCAAGGAGAAGGTTTCCCCCGCCCATCCGTCCCTGGAAGAGGAGAATGGCGGCTACGATGCGGCTGAATAGGGTGAGTTGGTTCGGCAGGGGTAGGTTTAATTGAGCTATCCTGCGGTAAGACCGAGCCTTTAATGTAGCCATCCACCCCTGCGGTTGGGTTGTACGATTCGGCTGTCATGGGGTGCCTTACTGGGTTGGTTGGATATGCCTCAGTTGGCGGGTGGTCAATGCCCTGGGGAGCGGGCACAAGGAGAGAAGAGTGACGGTCCAGGAAAAGGGAGGGGTTATGCCTGCCAGGCGCCGGCCTGGGGGTCCTCTCCCTCGCAATTGGACCGAAGACCTCTGAACATCACAGCTCTCTCTGAGTGCCATGGGGCGTGACAGCCGGGTGTCATGCTGCAGGTATCGAAAGGGGCCTTGACCATCTGCTAGTAGGGGCTAGGTTAGGGTGAGATGCCGCCAACGTTCAGGATTACGAACTTGTTGCCAAGTTTCGTTGATAGGTTGATCAAGTGCCTAAGGGTAAGCAGAGTAACGCTTAGGCACTAGTTAAAGCGTTTATTTAATAAACGTGAACCGTGACCGGTTCTTTCTCCCAAACAAGTGGTGTTGTGTCTTATTTACTAGATAAGGTATTAGACAGTAAGGAGGACGGAATAGATGGTTTAAACCTTATTCTCATTGCATGTAGGGTTCTAAAACTCTAATATCACCTGTAAGAGCTGTTGCATATAAAATATTAAGGGCTAGCACCAATTTATCGTGTGCCCGTAAACGGGTGAATTTGCAGAACGATAAATAACCAGCCATTACAAGCTGTGTACTGCTACCACAAGCTTGCAATTAACGCTCTGAAAATGAACCAGAGATCAGTTCCAAACTTAAGTGTAAGGTTCCGTTTTTGATTAAATAAAATGTAGCATCTTTAATTTTTTCAAACATAACTGCACAAAGCAGTTTCAAGGGGTTCAAGTGAGCAGATGTGGGGTGTTAGAAAAAAACAGCACTGAAAAGTGCCTTTAAATTGCGGTGTATGGGGACTGTGTTATTGCTATAAAAATATATGTATTTTGTCTTATCGCATATCGCAAAACATTTCCTGTAGAATTTGAAACGGTTCCCCTTCTTGTTAGTACCACTGATCATCATAGAGAGTTTATAACCTTCGATGTGATTTGTTCACCTGTCTCCCCTGTAGTTCTAGGTATCCAATGGCTTAAAACTCACAATCCTCATATAAACTGGTCTAACCTCTCACTTAAATTCCAGTCTACTTATTGTACTGACACCTGTTTCCCAGCTACTGTCTTACAAACTACTGAAGTATCTGCAGAAAGCCTAATACCTGAAGTATACAAAGACTTCACTGACGTATTTAGTAAGACAGAATCTGAAAACGTACCCCCTCACAGAAAATACGATTGCCCCATTGAGATTATACCAGGTTCTGAAATCCCCTGTGGGCACATCTTCCCCTTGTCTAACCCTGAACTTATACACCTAAAAACATATATTGACGATAACCTAAAGAAGGGTTTTATACGCCCCTCTACCTCTCCTGCTGGAGCCGGAATATTTTTCGTAAAAAACAAAGACGGCTCACTCAGACCCATAGTCGATTATAGAAACTTGAATCAGATTACTATAAAAAAAACCCTACCCCTTGCCTCTGATTCCAGAGCTAATAGAGAGATTAGAAGGGGCAAAGTTTTTCACCAAATTGGACTTAAGGGGAGCTTACAACCTAATCCGTATAAGATCTGGGGATGAATGGTTGACAGCGTTTCAAACTCGCTACGGCCTGTTCGAATACGTCGTCATGCCATTTGGGTTATGTAATGCCCCTGCTACCTTTCAGCATCTCATTAACGACCTGTTCAGAGATATCTTAGATGTATACATCGTCATCTACTTGGATGACATACTCATTTACTCCAAGTCATTACCTGAACACATCTCCCACGTAAAACAAGTTCTCACTAGACTCAGGAGTAATCACTTGTATGCAAAAGCCGAGAAGTGTATATTCAATTCACAGTCTATTTCATTCCTTGGTTACGAAATATCTTCATCAGGAATTCGTATGGAGGACAACAAAATCAAAACAATACTACAGTGGCCTACCCCTAAAACTAAACGTCAAGTACAAAGTTTCATGGGGTTTGCAAACTTCTATCGTAAGTTTTTTAAGAACTTTTCCAAGTTAGCCATTCCTCTCACAACGCTAACTAAGTCCAACATACCCTTCAAATGGACCCCTGAATCCCAAAAAGCATTTGATTTCCTTAAAGAAAAATTCACTACTGCACCTATTCTCCGGTTCCCTGACCCAAAACTTCAATACGTCCTTGAAGTTGATGCATCTAACTTTGCAATAGGTGCAATTCTTTCTCAGAAGGAAGACATTAAAAAACCATTACACCCTGTTGCCTACTATTCATGCATCTTAAATACTGCTGAACAAAACTACCCCATTGGGGATAAAGAGTTACTTGCAATAAAACTATCATTGGAGCATTGGCATCACTTATTGGAAGGTAATTCCATTCCTACATTAATCTACACCGACGACAGAAACCTGCAATACCTTAAGTCTACAAGAACATTATCTGCAAGACAAGTAAGGTGGAACCTTTTCTTATCAAGGTTTAATTACCTGATCACTTTCTGTTCATCTGGAAAAAATCAGAAGGCTGATGCCCTCTCTCGCATACCTGTCGACATTCCCTCACCATCAGTTCAACAGTCTGTTACCCCTGCACAGAATTTTCTGTGATTTACCATCAACACTCTACCTATTCTTAAAAAGGAACAAATAAAAGATCAAACAAAACCAGTACTTGATCTGCTAGTCAAACCTGACGGATGCTATTACCATAACTCAAAACTGTACGTCCCACCATCCTTAAGACCCGCTCTACTTCGCTCTGTACATGAATCTTTACTTGCTGGACATCCAGGGGTTACTAAGACTCAAGAATTAGTAAAAAGAAATTATTGGTGGCCTCACATGACCACTGACGTTACAGAACACGTCCATACATGTGCCATTTGTACCACTTCCAAAAAAGAGAAACAATGCCCTTACAGTTTGCTTCTTCCTCTTCCTACACCAAAGAGACCCTGGTCCGATATTGCACTGGATTTTATAGTTGACCTACCTGTATCCACGAATAACAACACTATCCTGGTTGTTGTGGACCTTTTTACTAAAATGTGTCATTTTGTTCTATTTAATAAACTACCTACTGCAATGGAGACCATTCGATTGCTTATTACAAATGTCGTGAAACACCATGGCTCACCAACAACTATACTCAGTGATCGTGGCACTCAATTCTCCAGCAAGTTATGGTCTGAGTTCTGCAAAGTATTCACATTGACAGAAAACTCACCACTGCCTATCATCCGCAGACTAACGGACAGACGGAGAGATGTAATCAGTGGCTTGAACAGTTCTTGAGAACTTTCTGTTTAACACAACAACATCACTGGTCTGATTATTTACCCTACGCCGAATTCTGCTATAATAATACTCTACATTCAACTACTACTACTATTGATCTATGTAATTTGTATCTATCAAATGTATATTGCATCTATTGATCTATGTAATTCGTATCTATCAAATGTATATTGCATCTATTGATCTATGTAATTTGTATCTATCAAATGTATATTGCATCTATTGATCTATGTAATTTGTATCTATCAAATGTATATTGCATCTATTGATCTATGTAATTCGTATCTATCAAATGTATATTGCATCTATTGATCTATGTAATTCGTATCTATCAAATGTATATTGCATCTATTGATCTATGTAATTTGTATCTATCAAATGTATATTGCATCTATTGATCTATGTAATTCGTATCTATCAAATGTATATTGCATCTATTGATCTATGTAATTTGTATCTATCAAATGTATATTGCATCTATTGATCTATGTAATCTATGTATCTATCTATCAAATCTATCTATCTCGTGGTTGTGCAAATGGACTGTTTGCGGTTGTTTGCGGTGCGTTACACGGGGAGTTTGGTCTGTCACTGTGAAGCGGGCGCTTACACTACCTGATCGATACAACATCATACCTGATGTTTTAAAGCACGTTATTCCAAACAATTTAGGAATGTTAGGTGATTTAGGCCATTTATGGCTTAAAACCAGACTCTGCATCAACTATGTAATTTTCCATGGGAGTTTTGCCATGGATCCCCCTCCAGCATGCCACAGTCCAGGTGTTAGTCCCCTTGAAACAACTTTTCCATCACTATTGTGGCCAGAAAGAGTCCCTGTGGGTTTTAAAGTTTGCCTGCCTATTGAAGTCAATGGCGGTTCGCCCGGTTCGGTATTAAACTGCTAAGAATAGTACTACTTAACACACCACTCATATCTGGTGGCACAATAGATTGCACGCGCAGTGCCCCAAATTTGAAGCAGGAGGACCGACCAAGCATCTTTTTCCATCTCCCAGTTCCTAAAATCCATGCCATATACACATCCCCTGGCGCCGCAACTGCCTCTGGGAACCTTACCATGGGTCCCAAACCGCACGTCTTGTAATTCTCTGTCTGTGAAATTATATATCTATCAAATCTATCTCTTTATCTATCAAATCTATATAACTATCAATCGTATCTATCAAATGTATATTGCATCTATTGATCTATGTAATTCGTATCTATCAAATGTATATTGCATCTATTGATCTATGTAATTCGTATCTATCAAATGTATATTGCATCTATTGATCTATGTAATTCGTATCTATCAAATGTATATTGCATCTATTGATCTATGTAATTCGTATCTATCAAATGTATATTGCATCTATTGATCTATGTAATTTGTATCTATCAAATGTATATTGCATCTATTGATCTATGTAATCTATGTATCTATCTATCAAATCTATCTATCTCGTGGTTGTGCAAATGGACTGTTTGCGGTTGTTTGCGGTGCGTTACACGGGGAGTTTGGTCTGTCACTGTGAAGCGGGCGCTTACATTACCTGATCGATACAACATCATACCTGATGTTTTAAAGCACGTTATTCCAAACAATTTAGGAATGTTAGGTGATTTATGCCCTTTATGGCTTAAAACCAGACTCTACATCAACTATGTAATTTTCCATGGGAGTTTTGCCATGGATCCCCCTCCGGCATGCCACAGTCCAGGTGTTAGTCCCCTTGAAACAACTTTTCCATCACTATTGTGGCCAGAAAGAGTCCCTGTGGGTTTTAAAGTTTGCCTGCCTATTGAAGTCAATGGCGGTTCGCGAACAGTTGCGGAAGTTCGAGTCCGCCGTTCGCGAACCGAAATTTTTAGGTTTGCGACATCACTACTTCCAGGTTGATTCATAACATTTCCAGTTGACTGAAACTTCTTAATTATTGCCCTGATGGTGGAAATGGGAATTTTCAATACTTTTGCTATTTTCTTATAGCCAATTCCCATTTTGTGAAGCTCAACAACCTTTTGCTGCACACCACAGCTATATTCCTTGGTCTTACCCATTGTGATGAATGACTAAGAGAATTTGACCTATGTGTTACCTCATGTTTATAACCCTGTGAAAAAGGAAGTCATGGTTGAACAATTTCCTCTTCTTAGTCACCCAGGTGTACTAAAACATGTAAAAAATCAATGGGAATATACTTTAAATATATTTTTTTCATATGAATTCATAGGAGTGCCAATAATTATGCTACACATGTATTTGACTAATCCTGTAGTTTGATATCCATGAGAACAGAGTATCTCATGTATATCAGGTTAAACAATAAAAACAATTCACAGACTTCTTTGCTCATATTTACCAAGAGTGCCAATTTTAGTAAAGGGCACTGTATGTTCGAAGCTCTCTCACGAGTCTTGTGAAATGTTGTAAGCATTTTAAACAAGATGGTCTCACTGATTTGTCTTGTCAGCTGTATGCAGGTGAAGTTTCCTCAGAATTCACATTACACTTATTCAGTGGCGTCACTAGGGTTGGTGTCACCCGGTGCGGTAAGTCATGGTGTCACCCCCCCCCCCCAGAAAGCAGACACACACAAAAACACAGGCAAACACACATACAAACACTCAGACACACTTAAAAACATACTCAGATGCACACACAAACACTTGGAAACACACTCAGACACACACACAAAAACACACACACAAAAACACTGAGACACACAAAAACTCAGACACACACATACAAAATATGTAAACTGCACTGCATTAATTAGGAAGCTCATGCCTAGAGCTGCTCCCTGGCTCAGCAGAACATCAAATGAAAGATAAACAGAGCACTCTAAAATAAATCACTGAAGAAAAGGTTTAGGCACGCAAACTATGAAAATTCTGCTCTCTGACTCTGTTCCAAGTCTGTCAGTGCACAGCCCTGAGCCGCATGTCACTGAGCAGTGAGCACAGATAGGCAGGCAGGTTTAGGCTAGCAGCGCAACTTTGCAAGCCCCACGGCACACCCACAACATTCATAGTGAAATTGGGCAGGGGAGGAGCAAAGTACAAACAAGCAAAAGCAGCCGGGAAAACTATTTGTTGAAATTGCAGCACTGGCTCAAGGGGCAAAAAAATTGTGTGTCTACAACTTCCCCAGTCCCACTAATGTTCACAAATGCCAGCCTCTAATAAAATAATCTATGCATCTCAACATTGTATTTCTTTGAATTTAAATTTTTTTTTTTTTAAATTCTGGTGGTGTCACCCCCTGGAGGGTGTCACCCGGGTGCGGCCCGCCCCCCCCCGCCCCCCCCTAGTGACGCCACTGCACTTATTTTAACTAACAGAAAAGTAATATATACTAAAATATAGACAAAGGCAAGTTAAATTGTAGTGAAAACATTTCAGTATCATTTGGAATTGATACAGAGCCTTTATATATAATTATCTTAATATCTAACTATCTGACCCCTGGTCAATCAGGTTTTCACTCAAATCACTCCACTACAACTACTCTCCTAAAAGTTTGCAATGACATCCAAACTGGCATGGAACAAGGAGACCTAACTGGAGCTATTTTCCTTGATTTTGCAAAGGCCTTTGACACAGTATACCACAACATACTACTGCTCAAACAAAAAAACTGGTATTGCTGATTGTCTGTTAACCTGGTTTCGATCATATGTATCGGATCGATCACAATATGTGTCCATTTCTGACAGCGACTCCCTCCCTCTCCCAGTCACGTGTGGTGTTCCCCAAGGTTCCATTTTCGGCCCCCTACTATTCACATTATTTATAAATGATCTGCCTAATGTCTGCAAATCCTCAAATGTACACATGTACGCAGATGCCGCAGCTTGAAGCAGTGCTCCAAGACCAGTTAACAGAGGTAGAAAAGTGGATCTCAAAAAACAAACTCTTCCTAAACACTGACAAAACTGTCAAAATGATCTTTGAACGGGACCTAAATTACACAAATTACAAAATTCCCATATACGCATCAAAACAAAATCCAATTGCACACTGACCGCAGTCCACTCTTTCAAATACCTGAGTATGTTGTTAGACCCCAATCTATCTTTTGGCCTCCACATAGAAAAACTTGCATCTAAACTTTATGCAAAACTAGGTGCCCTGTACAGAAACAAATCTTGCCTCAGCCCTACAGTAAAGGAAAAGATTGTACAGCAAATGTTGATGCCTATCATGGATTAAGGGAACATAGTATATGCACCTGCACCGCAAACTCACCTTAATAAACTTAATACATTGTATAACTCATTCTGCTGCTTTGTGCTACAATGTAACTACAGGACCCACCATTGTGACATGCTAAAAGAACTAAACTGTCTGTCGCTGGAATCCAGACGCACCCTCCATCTTTCCTGCCTTGTGTTTAAGAGCCTTTCTGGGAAGCTCCCACCCTACTAGCACATTATTTAGCTTGCCTCAATACAAAAAGGGGGGGGGGGGAGATTAGGGGTTAATAAGTATAATGTAGGTGTTGGCGGTGTCGGGGGCGGCAGATTAGGGGTTAATAAGTATAATGTAGATGTTGGCGGTGTCGGGGACGGCAGATTAGGGGTTAATAACTGTAATGTAGGTGGCGGCAACATTGGGGCAGCAGATTAGGGGTTAATAAGTATAATGTAGGTGGCGGCGAGGTCGGGGTGGCAGATTAGGGGTTAATAATATTTAACTAGTGTTTACGGTGCAGGAGTGCTGCGGTTTTAGGGGTTAATATGTTTATTCTAGTGGCGGCAATGTCTGGAGCGGCAGATTAGGGGTTAATAATTTTATTATAGTGTTTGTGATGCAGGAGGGCCTCGGTTTAGGGGTTAATAGGTAGTTTATTGGTGTTAGTGTACTTTTTAGCATTTTAGTTATGAGTTTTATGGTACGGCTTTGTAGCATAAAACTCATAACTACTGACTTTCAGTTTACGGTATGAATCTTGTAGTTTTAGTACAGGCAAACTCGTAATACCGGCTGTTCCGATCAGCCTATAGAATGCGAGCTCAATCTGATTGGCTGATTGGATCAGCCAATCGGATTGAACTTGATTCTGATTGGCTGATTCCATCAGCCAATCAGAAAATTCCTACCTTAATTCCGATTGGCTGATAGAATCCTATCAGCCAATCGGAATTCGAGGGACGCCATCTTGGATGACGTCCCTTAAAGGAACCGTCATTCGTCGGGAGACAACGGAAGAAGAGGATGGATCCGCGTCGCCTGCTTCAAGATGGACCCGCTCCGCACCGGATGGAAGAAGATCGAAGATGCCGCTTGGAGAAGATGTTTGCCGGTCCGGATGTCCTCTTCTTGCCGGATAGGAGGAAGACTTTGGAGCCTCTTCTGGACCTCTTCAGCACCGGATGATGGATGTCTAGCCCCCGCTTGGGTTGGATGAAGATGTTGGAGCCAGGACGGATCGGTGAACCTCGTATTGTGAAGACAAGGTAGGAAGATCTTCAGGGGCTTAGTGTTAGGTTTATTTAAGGGGGGTTTGGGTTAGATTAGGGGTATGTGGGTGGTGGGTTGTAATGTTGGGGGGGGGTATTGTATTTATTCTTTTACAGGAAAAAGAGCTGAAATTCTTGGGGCATGCCCCGCAAAGGGGCCTGTTCAGGGCTGGTAAGGTAAAAGAGCTTGTAACTTTTTTAATTTAGAATAGGGTAGGGAATTTTTTATTTTGGGGGGCTTTGTTATTTTATTAGGGGGCTTATAGTAGGTGTAATTAGTTTAAAATTGTTGTAATATTTTTCTTATGTTTGTAAATATTTTTTTATTTTTTGTAACTTAGTTCTTTTTTATTTTTTGTACTTTAGCTAGTTTATTTAATTGTATTTATTTGTAGCAATTGTGTTTAATTAATTTATTGATAGTGTAGTGTTAGGTTAATTGTAGGTAATTGTAGGTAGTTTATTTAATTATTTTATTGATAGGGTAGTGTTAGGTTTAATTATATCTTAGGTTAGGATTTATTTTACAGGTAAATTTGTTATTATTTTAACTAGGTAGCTATTAAATAGTTCTTAACTATTTAATAGCTATTGTACCTAGTTAAAATAATTACAAAGTTGCCTGTAAAATAAATATTAATCCTAAAATAGCTACAATGTAATTATAATTTATATTGTAGCTATATTAGGATTTATTTTACAGGTAAGTATTTAGCTTTAAATAGGAATCATTTATTTAATAAGAGTTAATTAATTTCGTTAGATGTAAATTATATTTAAGTTATGGGGGTGTTAGTGTTAGGGTTAGACTTAGCGTTAGGGGTTAATACATTTATTAGAATAGCGGTGAGCTCCGGTCGTCAGATTAGGGGTTAGTAATTGAAGTTAGGTGTCGGCGATGTTAGGGAGGGCAGATTAGGGGTTAATACTATTTATTATAGGGTTAGTGAGGCGGATTAGGGGTTAATAACTTTATTATAGTAGCGCTCAGGTCCGCTCGGCAGATTAGGGGTTAATAAGTGTAGGCAGGTGGAGGCGACGTTGAGGGGGGCAGATTAGGGGTTAATAAATATAATATAGGGGTCGGCGATGTTAGGGCAGCAGATTAGGGGTACATAGGGATAACGTAGGTTGCGGCGGTTTACGGAGCGGCAGATTAGGGGTTAAAAAAAATATGCAGGTGTCAGCGATAGCGGGGGGCGGCAGATTAGGGGTTAATAAGTGTAAGGCTAGGGGTGTTTAGACTCGGGGTACATGTTAGAGTGTTAGGTGCAGACGTAGGAAGTGTTTCCCCATAGGAAACAATGGGGCTGCGTTAGGAGCTGAACGCTGCTTTTTTGCAGGTGTTAGGTTTTTTTTCAGCTCAAACAGTCCCATTGTTTCCTATGGGGGAATCGTGCACGAGCACGTTTTTGAGGCTGGCCGCGTCCGTAAGCACCGCTGGTATCGAGAGTTGCATTTGCGGTAAAAATGCTCTACGCTCCTTTTTTGGAGCCTAACGCAGCATTTGTTTGAACTCTCGATACCAGAGTTAATTTTATGGTGCGGCCAGAAAAAAGCCCGCGGAGCGTTAACAGCCCTTTTACCGCCAAACTCCAAATCTAGGCCTATGTTTAAATTATTACAAAAAGTGCAAACATAAAACAATTAAATTAGCTTATATAATATATATAATAGCACAGTAAAATGGGATAACATCATGGGACATTAATTGTAACAAAGCATTCTGGAGCGCATATGCCCTTGGCCAAACAGGAAAAGAGTGCCTCTGGCTGGTTGGCATCTAGGAAATGGAAAAGTCCCCTTTTTTAAGTAAATCTTATATATTACGTGCTATTAACTTTAAAAATTCTAATCTTGAGTATTCACTGTATTTTTCTAAAAGTTTCTTTATCCTGTTGTTTATGATTTCATTTTTTTTTTTTTTTTTTTTTTTTTTAAATTCCATCTTTTTTGATTATAGGTACAAAATAAAGAAAAGGTTACAAACAACGGTACACTTACCGTAAAAGGGTTACAATTCGTTAGTCGTACTTTCAGTTACAAGGGCGTTCCAAGATGGTAATTTATATAACTAAATATAACACATCACAAGTACAGAGAAAAAACAAGAAACAAGAAAACAGAACATTACTGACCGATAACGTTATCTCAACTACTCAGGAGCGTAGTATACACCATGGATGATTAAACATGTATTGATCTTACACCTCCACCTCTAACTAGTCCTTATAATTGCATGTTATACTATGGGTTTCAGCTCATTCCAGTTATGGTATTAGATGTAACATCTAACAGATATATAGAGCAGCCCATATGTTATCCTCTTCACAGAGGGGGAGGCCCCCCCGTCTCCACGCATCATATTGGATCAAGGTCTGGATGTGCTAAAGTCAGGTTGGGTTGGGGTCTAGTCGGTATCAGTGATTCTTCCCAAAGGAATCTCATATTATGGAAAAATTCTAGCCTAAGCCTTTTAAGATACCCGAACTCCTCTAGGCTTAGCAACTCGTCAATTTTGGCCAACCACATATGTCCAGTCGGGGGAATAGGTGATTTCCATCTTAAGGCTATCAGAGCCTTGGCGCCATTAATTCCGACCTGTAGCACTTGCCTCCTAAGTTTACATGGTATGTGAGGGAGTCTGTTTAGCAATGCTATCTGGGGTGTCAAGCGGAGATCTGTGATTAGGCTGTTCCTGAAATGGTCCTCTATGTATTGCCAAAGTTGTTTTACTATATCGCACTCCCACCACATATGGAGGTAGCTACCTCTTTTTTTACAACCCCTCCAGCACAGGTCGCTGGAGCTTGGGTAAATAGAGTGTAGTCTTGTCGGGGTTAGGTACCAACGTGTTAATACTCTAAAGTTTAATTCTAGAATTTTTGGGGAGGTGGATGATTTTTTAGTGCAATGAAATATTGATCCCCATTCCTCTGCATTTAAAGTGTCTCCTAGTTCCCTGTGCCAATTAATGGTGTATGTAGGAAGTTCGTCTCTCATATAAGTCTGTAGCATATAGCACATTTTGGAAAGTGTGTGGGGTGTTGGTACACTGGCTGAGCAGAGTTTCTCGAATGTGGTCATTGGTCTCAAAAATGGTGTAGTATGGAGAAAATGTGTAAGCTGCATCTATTTTAGCCACGGGTGATACGCGCCGTGTGCCACTTCCTTTAACTCCTCTCTGTTCCTGAGTTTGCCATCTCTTAGAAACTCTTTTAATGGAGTGGTGTATCCCCATTCTGTTCCTCTCTGAAAGTCCTTATCTAGTCCTCTTATGAGTTCCGCGTTTAGTGGGATAGGGAAGAGAGGGGATCTAAGCCCTGAGATATCTTGTCTTTTATGTTTAATTGTGTCCCATGCCTCAAAAAAGTATTGATGTATAGGAAGTATTGTGCAGCATGGGGGTCTCGAGAATTTGGGGATCCAGCAGAGAGCTCCCACTGAGGGAACCCTTAATATTTGAGAGTCTATTGCTATCCAGGCCTTATGCTCTGATGAAGTGTGCCAGTCATACACCCTCTGAAGTACTATAGCATTGAGATATACCCGAATATTCGGTAGACCCAGCCCACCTGCCAGAGTAGGTCTGTACATTGTGGTTTTGTTTACCCGGGGTTTGCTAGTGCCCCAGACAAACCTGTTTATGTAATTTTGGAGCCGTAGTGGGAACCAACCAGGTAATGCTATGGGAAGGGCTTGAAGTGTGTAAAGGACTCTTGGTAGTGTTGTCATTTTTATGCACTGTATTTTCCCCCACCAGGACAGGGGTATTGTCGCCCAGGTATTTAATTCTTTTTGCGTTGACTGCAAAAGATCTTCAAAAAATTTTTTAAAAAGGATGGTGGGGCTCGGAGATAAATAAATGCCTAAATATTTTATGGAGTCTGTTCTAAGCGCGAGTGGGCAGATTTCTGCGAATTTCATAAATTCCTCCCGTCTAAGGGACACATTAAGTAACTCTGACTTGGTCGTGTTTACTACGAAATTTTCAGAATGTGTGAAGTTCGTGCATAATTGCTGTTAGGGACTGTGCTGGGTCTGTGATAGTAAAGAGGACGTCATCCGCGTATAGGGCAACCTTGAAACTATGAGGGCCAATTTCTATTCCTTTTATAGAATGATTATTTCGTACATGGGCTGCCATTACTTCCATTGTGAGTACGAACAACAGGGGAGACAGGGGACATCCCTGTCTCGTTCCATTTTTAATTTGGAACGGGTGAGAGAGGATACCGTTCGCCTTAACTTTCGCAGTGGGGTGTGCATATAAACTGAAGATTCTGTTAAGCATACGGGGTCCCAACCCAATAGCTAGTAGGGTTTCTCTAAGGAACTGCCAATTGAACCTATCAAAGGCCTTCTCGGCATCTGTTGCCAAGAAGACCGTCGGTATATTATGACATTTAGAATAGGACATGTGGGTCAGGGCTCTTATTGTATTATCCCTTGCCTCTCTGTGGGGGATAAATCCGACCTGATCGGTGTGTATGATATTTTCTAGTAATTTGTTCAGTCTTTTGGCTAGGATCTTACCCAGGATTTTTAGATCTACATTTAGCAGTGAAATGGGCCTATAGCTTTTAGGGTCTGTGGGTGTTTTGCCAGATTTTAAGATAACTGAAATATGGGCTTGTTGCATTTCTGTGAATAGCGTATTCCCTTCGTCAATGGTTTGAAATAAATTCAAAAGGTGGGGGGCTAGCGAGGATCGGAATGTTTTATAATAAATACTAGTGAACCCGTCTGGGCCCGGGCTCTTTCTGGAAGGCAATTTTGCAATCACCGAAATAATTTCTTGGAGGGAAATGGGTGCTTCAAAGTCATCCCGTAGCTGTGACTGTATTTTTGGGAGATTAGCCTCTGTGATGTAAGCCTGGAGAGTAGTCAGTCTATTCGGGGATCTGTCTGTCTGCAAGTTATACAGTTCTGAGTAATAACTTTTAAACTGATCTGCAATTTCCCCACTATCTATTAGTTGTTGGCCTAACGGGGTTATCAGTTTATTAATGTGGGATTTCGTGGACTGTTGGTTCAGTAGCCTAGCTAATCTAGGTCCTGCTCTGTTGTTTTCGAAGAAATACATTTTCTTCAAAGCCAAAGCTTTTCTCTGTGCTTCTTTGGATAGTATGTTGTTAATATTCTGCCTAGTCTTGGTGACCTGCGATAAAAGTGTTCTATTTGACGGGTCGTGTTTGTGTTGTGTCTCTAAGCTGTGTAGTTGTGTTGTTAGGGATGCTAATGAGGACTGATAGCGTTTTTTCATTTTGATTTTTTGTTTTATACATTCACCTCGGATAAACGCCTTGTGCGCTTCCCAAATAGAGCTAGGGTGTGAGTCTCCATTACAGTTAAAATGAAAGTATTCAGAAATTGCTTTTTGTAACCCTTCATGGATTGGGGGGTAGTGTAGGAGTGAGTCATCCAATTTCCATGTAAAGGATGTTGTTGGTGTGTCAGGCCATTCTAAAACTAGACTTATGGCTGAGTGGTCAGACCATGTCGTGGGTTGGATGTCAGAGTCTTTTAAGAGAGACAGGTGGTTCCTGTCAATGAACAAATAATCTATACGGATGTAGGTAACCTGTCCATGTTTTGTGGAGGAGTCCATGACTGGATCCAGTGTGGTGTTAAAAACCCCACCCATCACTATTGGGCCTCTCCTGTGTTCTAAGATAAGGGAGAGCGCTCTTTGAAAGAACCTTCGCCTGCGACTAAAGGGAGCATAAACATTGACCAGGGTAATTGGGTTATTAAACAAAAGCCCTACTAGAATAATAATCCTTCCCTCTGTGTCTACAACTTTATTGTGCAGCTGAAACTGCAACTGTTTATTAAATAGTATGCTAACTCCCTGTTTCTTGGTGTGGTATGCGTTATGATAGCTAATGGGGAAGTCTCTTGATGTCAGAGAAGGTTCTGAACCGGCTACGAAATGGGTTTCTTGTAGAAAAATAATAGAATGGGAGCTTTTAGCAAAATGTTTTAGGGCGACTGAACGTTTGCTAGGTGAATTAAGGCCCTTTGCATTTTGGGATATAATCTGTATGCTATGTCCCGTCATGGTCTTTGAGGGTAGTGAACGTTTGTTGGGTCCATCTTACCTGGGAAGGAGAGATGCGTGGAGTACAGAGAGGCCCCTCATGGTCAGAACACATCAGCATGGCTGTTGAGAAATATAGGTGGTCAGAGCTGGTAGAGCTGCAAAATCCCTGAAGTAGAGATCTAATGAAAATAAACATGGCAGTACAATCAGTCAGTACAACAAACAAACAGAAAAAAACACACAAATAGAACATAAGAGAAACATTGCTATTGTTACTCATCTAACTAAACAATAGGTGAGCGGGGGGAAACAAAGGCTGGTGACTTAGCCTTTCAACTCATTACTGGGCAAAAGATATTCTTGTATAATCAGGTTACCTAATGATATCTGTCTCAATCAACTGGGATTATATAGATAAAGCTGGACAGACCTAATGATAAGTCCCGTATCCAAACTATAAATTTATCAATGAATAAAAGAAGCAAAGAAAAGTAAAGAAAACCTCTACTATCAGACATTTTCTCACGGTGGGTCCTTTGAGTGGATAGGGGAATCTGGCATTGTGGTGTTTCTTCTCTTGGTTGGTCTAGAGGACCAGTTTCCTCTTTGTGGTTTAGGTGACGGTGGTCTCCTCTGATTTCCATTCTTTGTGGCTTCTGAGATCTTGGGTAAAGATGAGAGTGCAATGTTCAACTGCTTGCAGAATAGCTCTAGATCTTCCGGACCTCGATAGACAAAGGTTTTCTCGTCCTTCAGCACTTTAATAGCAAAAGGGAATACCCATCTGTAGGCTATCCCTAAGTCTTGTGCAGGGTTAAATATCTAGCCTCCTTACGTTTGGCGTAAGGAGGCTAGATATTTCTCCTGGCTGCCTGCAGGAGCTTTTCTTTTTCCGTAAATCTATGGCAGCACAGGATGACGTCTCTTGGTGGTAGATTGTCGGGAGGTTTTGGCCTCAGGGCCCTGTGAGCTCTATCAAGAGCGATGGGTTCTTTCTCCGGGTCAAGCAGGAATTTAAAAAGGTTCTGAAGGTAGGAGGAAAGTTGTTGCAGGAGTATCTTCTCGGGGATGCCTCTTATCCTAAGGTTCTGTCTCCGTCCCCTGTTATCAAGGTCTTCCATTTGGACCTGTAGACGTTCAATGGCATCATGCTGGTATTGAAAAGCTTGTGTGGTGTTGTCTGCAGATTTGTTAACCTCCTCTATTTGCTCCTCCAGCTCGAGCACCCTGTCTCCCAGTTCACTGATATCTCTCTTCACTTCTGCTAGGCCATCTTTTATGGCTTTGCTGACTTGCTGTACAATAGCAGAAAGGTCTGCTTTGGTAGACAGAGTCTGAAGGTCGGCACGTGTGATAGGGGTCATATCATCCATGGCTGCAGCAGCGGCCTGAGGCATGGGGTCTGGTGAATTAGGGGCCTGTAGTCTCAGTTCTCCAGAGGTGCAGGTATCTTGGCTTTTAAAATAAGAGTTCAATTTACCCCCTGTATTTATGTTCCCCTTCAGTGTCTTGTCTGTTTTATTTTTACTTTTGGCGGCCATTTTGTGGGTCTTTATATATATATATATATATATATATATATATATATATATATATATATATATATTTTTTTTTTTTTTTTTATTTTTTTTTTAATTTATTTTTTTAGGAGTTGCAAATGAGGAGTAAGTGCACAGCGAGGGCTATGATGATGCAGCGCTTCTAGAAAATTGCAAATTTCGTTCCGGTTATCTCTGCTCCGCAAACTACAGGTAAGTCTGTGGGGCCTAGTGATCTCCTCTATGTGGGTATGGAGGCAGATGGCAGTAAACTCTGGATCACATATAATGTGCTTATGGAAGAAAGCTGAGGCCTCTGAGCAGGTAGATAGTATAATGTCTCTGTTATTGGGTATAGTCTGCCTCAGCAATGTGGCCATACAGTGTAATTATAGCTCACCTTCTGCGTGATGTTAAAAGCCTGGATCTGATATTGTACCTGCGTCACTCCGGTCAAAGGGCCTAATGCACGCCACCTCCGTGAACCCACTCTGTACTATTTATAACTTGTAAGCCGTCAAGCTTATTCGTCTGTGGGCGGTAAGCATCTCGGTCTCTCCTCTTCTAGTTGTAAACCGGGAGACCAGGACCCCGCAGCGCTGTATCGGCACTTTTCTGAGCCTTGCGCTGTGCTCGTTACCTCCGGGCTCCGTTTCTCTGTTAGCCAGTGGGGAAGTTAATGTCCAGCTTACTATGCTTTGCAGCAGTGGTTGATGACCCAGTGATGGTCAGCTATGTGTTATAGGGTGCCCATTAGAGAGATCGTTAGCCGCAGCTCAAGTGTTGTGTGACCATTAGGCTTGCTGGTCGGCTCCGCCCCCCCCCCCCATGATTTCATTTTTGTTTTTTTTGTTTTCTCAGTTCAATTCCAGAATCATATTTTTTGGTTGTTAACTCCCATTCTGTTTGTTCCTTTCTTATTTTTGAACCTAGTCTGCAAATGCTTGGGTGGGTTACAGACATTCATTGGTCAAATGCTCTGTGCCATCCTTCTAGAGAGTTGTTTGTTCTAGGTAACCCTAGTTTTGTTCTTTCAAAGGTGTTCCACATTGTAATGTCGAAAGTAGGTTTTCTTCTTGTACCTTGCTGTACTTCGCCAATCCAGTTTTTTTCAAAATAATTTAAAAATTCTGATAAAATGCTACTGTTTTGTTTTTTTAATGATTTTACAAAGTCATTAAATGTTTCGACTACATCTTCTACTGGCACAAATGCTAATGCTTATAAACATTTTATGATCAGAGCATTTTTTTTATTATTATACCATATTTTCAAGCCCAAACATTGTATTTTCCTCCACAGGCATTGCGAAAAATAGAAAAAAGCATCTGTAAATGATTGTATTTTGAAAACAATTTGTCAAGCAATTTATTGTTGCTCTTTCAAAATCTAGGGTAATTGATATAGGATTAATATCTGGATTTTTTTTCTTTTATAATGTTAAAAATTAAATTATAAGTTTCCCGATTTATTTTTTATATGCAGTATACTAATGATATGGTATGGTTATCTTCTATTAAACAAATCAAACAGAGAAACCCAACAACAGAACTCAGCCACACCGGGCTGTAATAAATCAATATGAATGGACCAGTGCAGAGTCTCCGGTAATGAGTGACACTTCTTATAGCACTTATGCGGTTGAGTAACTCACCCCACTCTGGCCTGTCCGGTTATCCACTTGACAGTGTCGCTGCCCAAAGTACAGCCGCCTCTGTGCCGCTTCCGAAGATCCAAACTTCAATTGAGCGGCTCACAGGGCCTCAGCTGTATTCCGTGTGCTCGTCGGCTTGAGTGTGGGTGTGTAGCTATACGTCACAGGTATTCCTCCAATGGCAGGAGTTCTTTTCCGGAGGTGCTGCAAACTTTGATCCGCTCCAGGCTGTAGCATCAGCTGATGGGCCGGCAAGGACTGGAATAATCATCAAATTCAAAAGGAGACACCGACATCCATCTTATAGGTAAAATCTTGTAAACTTTATTATGCAATGTTAAAAAGAAGAGACAACACAGCAAATGTACTTAGAGTCAGACGTGGGCGCAGCACACAGGCATACGCGTTTC
The DNA here is from genome assembly GCF_027579735.1 of Bombina bombina. Lineage (NCBI taxonomy): Eukaryota > Metazoa > Chordata > Amphibia > Anura > Bombinatoridae > Bombina > Bombina bombina. The sequence continues at coordinate 119,639,250 of NC_069506.1, forward strand.
GGAAAGAGATTCCGTAGTCACAGCCTGACATGCTACCCCACACACCTGTTTAAAAACCCCATGGGCTAATATAATAGGTTAAAACAGGAACTACCCCCATAGACTCTAGCCAATAGGACACTAAATAACAGATACAGCAATGATCCTAATTAACACTTCATTATCTCAGTTACCAGCATTTCTGCTATACACAACAAACAGTCATAGTAATAATAGAAATGCATGTGAATAGACATATTCGTATAATTAAATGACAGTCATAATCCTAATGCGAAAATGTCAATGATATTTGGGATGTAGCACAGGGGAGATGATATAGCTACAACATTAGTTGAAAACATTAATTATAGTAATAAAATAAGTAATAAGATTGAAAGGGAACATAATGGGCAAATTAGTATGGTGTAAATTGGTCACACCAATATATATAGGGATTTCATTTTAGGAGGAACAGATGTTCAAAATACAGATTCAAGTAAGCAAATAATGTATACTGTCGTATACAAAGAGGATATATATGTATTTATGTATCAGAAAGGCTCCATAGGCATAATATATAGATACTGTCATGTGAGTTAATAGATTAATAAGTACAATCGTTGGTGTACAGAGCAAATATTAGCAGAATATTATTCCCAGTGATTAATAATATCAAATCTGGAATTCAGACCTTTGGGTAGTCTGCTTTCAAGGGTAAATATCCAATATGCTTCCCTTCTTGCCAATATTGTATCTATATCACCGCCCCTAGGGGGCCTAAGGATCTTTTCTATAGCACACCATGAGAAATATCTTAAATCGTTATTGTGAAAAGAGCCAAAGTGTTGTACTATTGGAGTACTAGCCCTGTTGATTTTAAATGATGACAAGTGTTCCCGTATGCGGGTGTTTAGGTCCCGTGAGGTGAGACCTACATACTGTAATTTGCAGTGAGAGCATTCAATAAGGTAAATGGCATATTCCGTGGTACAATTCATACAGGTACCAATGTCATACCTCTTGTTGGTGACAATACTAGAGAAATTCCTTGTCACATCAACATACTCACAAGGTTTACACTTGCGCCGACCACATTTGAACATGCCAGTATGCCTTAGCCAAGATGATTGACTCTCAGTTTTACTTTTCAATAACGTGGGGGCCAACAGATTACCCAATGTTGGGCTTCTCCTATAGGAGCATCTGAGCCCATTCTTAACAGTATTAACTAGCTTATCATCAGCTGAGAGGAGAGGGAAGTGTTTACGAACTATCTTACAAATATCCTGGTACTGTATACTATGATTGGTGACAAAAGTCAATCCTTTGAAATCATCATTTTTTGAAGATTTCATATTTAACAGATCCCTTCTTTCTATAGTACTGACAGCAGCTTTAGCCCTTTTCACTATAGCTTTGGGGTACTTCCTTTCTAGGAGTCTCCTTTCTAGATCAACTGATTCTTGTTTAAACTGTTGGAAACTAGTGCAATTCCTCCTCAACCTAGTGTATTCTCCTTTGGCAATGGCATATGGAACATGCTTGGGGTGGCAACTCGTGCCTTGAAGGAGTGAATTGCCTGAGATGGGCTTCCTGTAAACGGTAGATTCAATCTTACCATCAGGGTTACCCCGCAGTGTAATATCAAGATAGTTTATAGTATGTGGATTAAATTCACAGGTAAATTTCAGGTTAAGATCATTGCAATGTAAGTATTCCAAAAACAGGGGAATAGTTTCCTCACTTCCTGTCCAGATGAAGATAAGATCATCTATATACCTCTGATATAGAGATATATGAGATCTGTATATATTATTATCTCCAAAGATGTGGTAAAATTCCCACCATCCTAGAAATAAATTTGCATAGGAGGGGGCAAACTTAGCCCCCATGGCGGTACCACATCTCTGGAGATAATAAGTATCTTCAAATTTGAAAAAAATTGTGTGTTAATAGGAATGTGAGTACCTTAAGAATAAAATTATTAAGGCAATGATCATAATCTGTGAAATTATCCAGAAAAAAAGTAACAGCTTCCACTCCCTTCTGGTGGGGGATGCTAGAATATAGAGAGACAATATCAATTGTCATCCACATGCTAGACTCAGTCCATTCAATGTGCTCAAGTATGTTTAGGATATGCTTTGTGTCACGAACATATGATAAGAGAGACATAACAATAGGTTGGAGTATATTATCCAGCCATTGAGAGAGGTTTCCCAAGAGTGACTCAACTCCACTAACAATGGGACGACCTTTTATATCTATAAGAGATTTGTGGGTCTTGGGGAAGTGATGGAACAGTGGTGTCTTCAGATTATCCACAAAAAGGAATTCAGCTGTATTGTTATCTATACACCCTTGTTCCATACCTTCATCCAAGAGATGTTTGAGTTCATTTTTGTACTCATTAGTAGGATCCCTTCCTAGAATTAGGTAGTCATGTTCATTATTCAGTTGTCTGAGACCTTCAGCTATATACTGTACTCGGTCCATTACTACAACCATTCCACCTTTGTCTGATTTCCTGATAACCAAATCCTGATTATTTCTTAGGGAAGTCACTGCTTCTTTTTCAGACAAAGATAGATTGGGCTTGTAGTTGGACCGTCTAGATTTTAATTCAACCAAGTCGTTTTCCACTCTTGAGTGGAAGATTTCAACAATGTTACCCCTGCTTTGTATGGGATAAAATCGAGATTTTTTCTTTAGGGTAGGGCCTCTGCTCCTAGTGTCATGTTCAGATATATTGTCTAACTGTAATTGTTGTAATGAGACAATATCACAATTCTCAGAGAAATTATATTTATTAGTAGAAATGTCACTTTCCCTATTCATAGGAGTAGAATCATGACCTATAGTGCTGACATCATCTGAGAAATGTTTTCTCAGAGTTATGTTCCTAACTAGTCTGTTGATGTCAATTATAGTTTGAAACAAATCAAAATCGTTATTAGGTGCAAAGTTTAGCCCCAAATTTAATACTCTATAGTGTGTATCATTGAGTGAGAAAGATGACAGATTGACCACATTTCCTACTATTTGTACTTTGTTTGGGGTCTCGGTTCCCTCAGCTGATATTTGTCCTGATTGTTTCTCATGACCGGATTCTGTTTGGTAATGTGAGTGCCTCTTCCCCCCCCCCCCGCTATGCCTCCCTGTACCAGTGGAAAAACCTGTTCTAGTACAGAGTTGTCAGGTCTAGATGTAATGTGCAGAGTCTCCATATAAGCAGACTGCTTCGGTCTCACTGTGTTAGTAACATTGTTAGTATTATCTTCATATACAAGATGTGGACCTGCCGCAATAGCAACTTGAGGTTCATCATTTTGATATGTGATAGATTGTATATCCTGAATAGCATCAGCTGGTTTATCACCATCACTGGAGTAGTCTGTGTCACTCCCAGAGAAGGTAACATTTTTAGATGAATTATTATTATTATTTTTGTTTTGTTTGTTCTTATTGTTAGCCCTTCTCCTCCTCCCAAATCTTGGTTGGTTAGATCTAGAGTTCCCTCTAGATTTCTTGTTCCATATGTATACACAATTATTAGCATAGTCGTATTTGTCCCTAATGAACTTAGTATGTTTTCTCTCCATAATTTCTGACCTTCCCTTAGCAATCAGTTCCCTCAATATTTTATCAAATTTAGCAAAATCAGGATTACTAGATCGTCTATTCAGTTCTACTTGCAAATCATTAATTTCTATTCTTAAAGATTCTAATTGTTTGTTTTTATAAATCAATAATAGCATCATAAGTCTCAGGGAGCAATCAGTTAGTACATTATTCCATGAGTCTATAAATTCCTTATCATTAGTGTCCACATCAAACGTGGGGAATTTAAAGACCCGTAGTCCCCTTGGTATCATACTCAAACTTTTGTACTTTTCGAGGGTCCAAATGTCCCACTGTAATTTAGATTCTTTTATCAAAAGTTTTTCCAGGAGTTCAAATAAAGTACTTAATGCCAGTATGCTCTTATCCTCTGAGAAAATCAGTTCACAGTCAGTAAGATTTGTGGTGCGTGCAGTAGCTGGCAACAATGAATAAAAAGTGTGCTGTGTTGTCTCCATAGCTGAGCAGAAAATTGCAGGCTGGAGGCTTGAACAGTCTGTGTTAGGTGTTGCTACATCCAGGGTATACCCAATAACAAACAAATCAATTCAAATCTCCTTTTGAATTTGATGATTATTCCAGTCCTTGCCGGCCCATCAGCTGATGCTACAGCCTGGAGCGGATCAAAGTTTGCAGCACCTCCGGAAAAGAACTCCTGCCATTGGAGGAATACCTGTGACGTATAGCTACACACCCACACTCAAGCCGACGAGCACACGGAATACAGCTGAGGCCCTGTGAGCCGCTCAATTGAAGTTTGGATCTTCGGAAGCGGCACAGAGGCGGCTGTACTTTGGGCAGCGACACTGTCAAGTGGATAACCGGACAGGCCAGAGTGGGGTGAGTTACTCAACCGCATAAGTGCTATAAGAAGTGTCACTCATTACCGGAGACTCTGCACTGGTCCATTCATATTGATTTATTACAGCCCGGTGTGGCTGAGTTCTGTTGTTGGGTTTCTCTGTTTGATTTGTTTGTTATTGGGTATACCCTGGATGTAGCAACACCTAACACAGACTGTTCAAGCCTCCAGCCTGCAATTTTCTGCTCAGCTATGGAGACAACACAGCACACTTTTTATTCATTGTTGCCAGCTACTGCACGCACCACAAATCTTACTGACTGTGAACTGATTTTCTCAGAGGATAAGAGCATACTGGCATTAAGTACTTTATTTGAACTCCTGGAAAAACTTTTGATAAAAAAATCTAAATTACAGTGGGACATTTGGACCCTCAAAAAGTACAAAAGTTTGAGTATGATACCAAGGGGACTACGGGTCTTTAAATTCCCCACGTTTGATGTGGACACTAATGATAAGGAATTTATAGACTCATGGAATAATGTACTAACTGATTGCTCCCTGAGACTTATGATGCTATTATTGATTTATAAAAACAAACAATTAGAGTCTTTAAGAATAGAAATTAATGATTTGCAAGTAGAACTGAATAGACGATCTAGTAATCCTGATTTTGCTAAATTTGATAAAATATTGAGGGAACTGATTGCTAAGGGAAGGTCAGAAATTATGGAGAGAAAACATACTAAGTTCATTAGGGACAAATACGACTATGCTAATAATTGTGTATACATATGGAACAAGAAATCTAGAGGGAACTCTAGATCTAACCAACCAAGATTTGGGAGGAGGAGAAGGGCTAACAATAAGAACAAACAAAACAAAAATAATAATAATAATTCATCTAAAAATGTTACCTTCTCTGGGAGTGACACAGACTACTCCAGTGATGGTGATAAACCAGCTGATGCTATTCAGGATATACAATCTATCACATATCAAAATGATGAACCTCAAGTTGCTATTGCGGCCGGTCCACATCTTGTATATGAAGATAATACTAACAATGTTACTAACACAGTGAGACCGAAGCAGTCTGCTTATATGGAGACTCCGCACATTACATCTAGACCTGACAACTCTGTACTAGAACAGGTTTTTCCACTGGTACAGGGAGGCATAGCGGGGGGGGGGAAGAGGCACTCACATTACCAAACAGAATCCGGTCATGAGAAACAATCAGGACAAATATCAGCTGAGGGAACCGAGACCCCAAACAAAGTACAAATAGTAGGAAATGTGGTCAATCTGTCATCTTTCTCACTCAATGATACACACTATAGAGTATTAAATTTGGGGCTAAACTTTGCACCTAATAACGATTTTGATTTGTTTCAAACTATAATTGACATCAACAGACTAGTTAGGAACATAACTCTGAGAAAACATTTCTCAGATGATGTCAGCACTATAGGTCATAATTCTACTCCTATGAATAGGGAAAGTGACATTTCTACTAATAAATATAATTTCTCTGAGAATTGTGATATTGTCTCATTACAACAATTACAGTTAGACAATATATCTGAACATGACACTAGGAGCAGAGGCCCTACCCTAAAGAAAAAATCTCGATTTTATCCCATACAAAGCAGGGGTAACATTGTTGAAATCTTCCACTCAAGAGTGGAAAACGACTTGGTTGAATTAAAATCTAGACGGTCCAACTACAAGCCCAATCTATCTTTGTCTGAAAAAGAAGCAGTGACTTCCCTAAGAAATAATCAGGATTTGGTTATCAGGAAATCAGACAAAGGTGGAATGGTTGTAGTAATGGACCGAGTACAGTATATAGCTGAAGGTCTCAGACAACTGAATAATGAACATGACTACCTAATTCTAGGAAGGGATCCTACTAATGAGTACAAAAATGAACTCAAACATCTCTTGGATGAAGGTATGGAACAAGGGTGTATAGATAGCAATACAGCTGAATTCCTTTTTGTGGATAATCCGAAGACACCACTGTTCCATCACTTCCCCAAGACCCACAAATCTCTTATAGATATAAAAGGTCGTCCCATTGTTAGTGGAGTTGAGTCACTCTTGGGAAACCTCTCTCAATGGCTGGATAATATACTCCAACCTATTGTTATGTCTCTCTTATCATATGTTCGTGACACAAAGCATATCCTAAACATACATTGAATGGACTGAGTCTAGCATGTGGATGACAATTGATATTGTCTCTCTATATTCTAGCATCCCCCACCAGAAGGGAGTGGAAGCTGTTACTTTTTTTCTGGATAATTTCACAGATTATGATCATTGCCTTAAGAATTTTATTCTTAAGGTACTCACATTCCTATTAACACACAATTTTTTTCAAATTTGAAGATACTTATTATCTCCAGAGATGTGGTACCGCCATGGGGGCTAAGTTTGCCCCCTCCTATGCAAATTTATTTCTAGGATGGTGGGAATTTTACCACATCTTTGGAGATAATAATATATACAGATCTCATATATCTCTATATCAGAGATATATAGATGATCTTATCTTCATCTGGACAGGAAGTGAGGAAACTATTCCCCTGTTTTTGGAATACTTACATTGCAATGATCTTAACCTGAAATTTACCTGTGAATTTAATCCACATACTATAAACTATCTTGATATTACACTGCGGGGTAACCCTGATGGTAAGATTGAATCTACCGTTTACAGGAAGCCCATCTCAGGCAATTCACTCCTTCAAGGCACGAGTTGCCACCCCAAGCATGTTCCATATGCCATTGCCAAAGGAGAATACACTAGGTTGAGGAGGAATTGCACTAGTTTCCAACAGTTTAAACAAGAATCAGTTGATCTAGAAAGGAGACTCCTAGAAAGGAAGTACCCCAAAGCTATAGTGAAAAGGGCTAAAGCTGCTGTCAGTACTATAGAAAGATGGGATCTGTTAAATATGAAATCTTCAAAAAATGATGATTTCAAAGGATTGACTTTTGTCACCAATCATAGTATACAGTACCAGGATATTTGTAAGATAGTTCGTAAACACTTCCCTCTCCTCTCAGCTGATGATAAGCTAGTTAATACTGTTAAGAATGGGCTCAGATGCTCCTATAGGAGAAGCCCAACATTGGGTAATCTGTTGGCCCCCACGTTATTGAAAAGTAAAACTGAGAGTCAATCATCTTGGCTAAGGCATACTGGCATGTTCAAATGTGGTCGGCGCAAGTGTAAACCTTGTGAGTATGTTGATGTGACAAGGAATTTCTCTAGTATTGTCACCAACAAGAGGTATGACATTGGTACCTGTATGAATTGTACCACGGAATATGCCATTTACCTTATTGAATGCTCTCACTGCAAATTACAGTATGTAGGTCTCACCTCACGGGACCTAAACACCCGCATACGGGAACACTTGTCATCATTTAAAATCAACAGGGCTAGTACTCCAATAGTACAACACTTTGGCTCTTTTCACAATAACGATTTATGATATTTCTCATGGTGTGCTATAGAAAAGATCCTTAGGCCCCCTAGGGGCGGTGATATAGATACAATATTGGCAAGAAGGGAAGCATATTGGATATTTACCCTTGAAAGCAGACTACCCAAAGGTCTGAATTCCAGATTTGATATTATTAATCACTGGGAATAATATTCTGCTAATATTTGCTCTGTACACCAACGATTGTACTTATTAATCTATTAACTCACATGACAGTATCTATATATTATGCCTATGGAGCCTTTCTGATACATAAATACATATATATCCTCTTTGTATACGACAGTATACATTATTTGCTTACTTGAATCTGTATTTTGAACATCTGTTCCTCCTAAAATGAAATCCCTATATATATTGGTGTGACCAATTTACACCATACTAATTTGCCCATTATGTTCCCTTTCAATCTTATTACTTATTTTATTACTATAATTAATGTTTTCAACTAATGTTGTAGCTATATCATCTCCCCTGTGCTACATCCCAAATATCATTGACATTTTCGCATTAGGATTATGACTGTCATTTAATTATACGAATATGTCTATTCACATGCATTTCTATTATTACTATGACTGTTTGTTGTGTATAGCAGAAATGCTGGTAACTGAGATAATGAAGTGTTAATTAGGATCATTGCTGTATCTGTTATTTAGTGTCCTATTGGCTAGAGTCTATGGGGGTAGTTCCTGTTTTAACCTATTATATTAGCCCATGGGGTTTTTAAACAGGTGTGTGGGGTAGCATGTCAGGCTGTGACTACGGAATCTCTTTCCGAAACGCGTATGCCTGTGTGCTGCGCCCACGTCTGACTCTAAGTACATTTGCTGTGTTGTCTCTTCTTTTTAACATTGCATAATAAAGTTTACAAGATTTTACCTATAAGATGGATGTCGGTGTCTCCTTTTGAATTTTATCTTCTATTAAAACATGTATTGTATAAAACTGAAAACCTAAAGTAGCTGAGTCAAATGTTCCGTCACTCAAACTATAATATCTCAGACATATGCCTGACTGACAAATGTGCTTCAGCATTCTGTCCGTCTGCATTCTGTCCGAGAACTGGGATTTCAAGGTCCCTCCCCTTTTCTAAGAAAATTCAATGAGTTCTGCCCCTGTGAAGTCTGCTCTATCATCTTTCTCTAAACTAGAGAATGTTTGATCATCTGGCCCATAGAAAGTAATGACGCTCTCTTGGAAACTGAAGCTGACAGTTTTACATTTTTAATTTAAATAAAAAACATGAAACGTAAGTTAAGAAGCAGCGGTCTTTTGTCATCTTCCCAGCAGCCTCTGTTCCCCGTGTACACTCTTCTGTCATCTTCCCAGCAGCCTCTGTTCCCCGTGTACACTCTTCTGTCATCTTCCCAGCAGCCTCTGTTCCCTGTGTACACTCTTCTGTCATCTTCCCAGCAGCCTCTGTTCCCCGTGTACACTCTTCTGTCATCTTCCCAGCAGCCTCTGTTCCCCATGTACACTCTTCTGTCATCTTCCCAGCAGCCTCTGTTCCCCGTGTACACTTTTCTGTCATCTTCCCAACAGCCTCTGTTCCCCATGTACACTCTTCTGTCATCTTCCCAGCAGCCTCTTTTCCCTGTGTAAACTCTTCTGTCATCTTCCCAGCAGCCTCTGTTCCCTGTGTAAACTCTTCTGTCATCTTCCCAGCAGCCTCTGTTCCCCGTGTACACTTTTCTGTCATCTTCCCAACAGCCTCTGTTCCCCATGTACATTCTTCTGTCATCTTCCCAGAAGCCTCTGTTCCCTGTGTACACTCTTCTGTCATCTTCCCAGCAGCCTCTGTTCCCTGTGTACACTCTTCTGTCATCTTCCCAGCAGCCTCTGTTTCCTGAAGAACACAGAAAAAAAATAATTAAAACATTTAAATGATATTGCAGTAATAGTCCTGTGTAAGAAAGTTATGTTTAGGGCTGTGTATGAAATAATGTATCAGTGATATAAAGACATATACTTAGTCCATGAGATGCTGCAGGTTTTGGAGTCATCACTTGTTAACCGTCATCTGGGCTGGATGTAATACAACTGTCATGTCCATAGAAAAATAGTTGATTTATTCAGCAGAAAAAAACATTTGCTCATAGCAGTGAAATACCTATAGACAATAATTTGCAGTACAATGGGTCATACTAAAGAGCACAGTTAAATGTAGCTCTGTCATAGAAATCCACCTTTGCCACAAGTAAATTCATGAGATTCATGTCCTATTAGATCGGCCCCAGTCAACTGTAAGTACTATTATTGTGAAGTTGAAGTGTCTAAAAGCAACAACAGCCCACCCACTTAGTAGTAAACTATGCAAATTCACAGAGTGGGGGGCCAATGAGGGCTGAAGCGCATAGTGCCTATCATCTGTTGCATCACTCACAACAGAGTTCCAAACTATCTCTGGAAGAAACATCACCACAAGAACCGTGCATCAGAAGCTTCATTAAATGGGTTTCCTTGGCTGGCCTCACTTCAGCATGCACAATGAGAAGCATTGGCTGGAGTGATATAAAGAACACTGCCACCACACTCAGAAGTGGTGGAAACTGGTTCTTTGGAGTGATGATTCAAGCTTCATTATCTGGCAGTCTGAATATGGGGTATGTCAGGAGAATGCTACCTACCAGAATGCATAGTGCCTACTGTAAAGTTTAAACAAAGAAACTCATCTATTACTCAACGCTCTCGATAAAATGGGTGCATGCAAGATTGCTTGTAAAGAGAACATGGATATCTGTGTTAGTATGCAGTCCCAAAGTAACTGAGCAAAATGAAACTTAGTGTCAGCTGTAATATGCCTTAAAGATGTGAGTACTCACGGATCTCAAAGAACACACACAGTGGGATGCAACATTGTTCATATAAGTAATTGACGCTGAGTTTGTAATCCTCACAAGAAACCGGTGTATTACACTACCGGTATGCGCTGTATAGATGAGTCAGAGAGGAGAGCAATTAACAGTGTCCTTACCAGGTATCTGGGGTCATGAACTCACCATCCCATCCCTCTCCTCGAGGAATGTATTCGGTAGCTCTGCCATCCTATCAACACATCTGCATCTCAGCTCATCCTGCTCCAACCAAACTACGCTGCCTGGGATGACTCCTCCCACTCCTGACGTAATTCAAAATCGCACTGTGTGTCCAGCCAATGGAAAACATATCTGCTCCGTGGAACTGCTGCTTGTATGTTCCTTGGCTTTATCCTTTGCTGTGACAAACCTCTGATATTACTTGCCCAAATAAAGCCGGGTTCCTGGAGACTAGGCAGGTAATACAAGTTAATTGAAGAATAGTCTGGCACTCCAGCGATATTTCTAAAAAATCTTTTATTGCATGTTTTCTCCTACAATGGAGAGGCTAAAAACCATGCCTCTTACGCGTTTCAGATATACTCCTTAATCATAGATGCTCATAGACAGGTGCATTTAAACAAATAACCTTGATACCATTGGTTAGACATATGTCACATGATAGTATCACTACTTTTCAGGGTAATTAGTTACTTAACCCTTACTATATACAAAATACAGGATACATGTCATAATATAGTACAATAATATAATAACAAATTTAACAAATGTAATACATATATTAAGCCTGAAAAAATTTGAAACCAAAATGAGTATTGGATTTACCCAATATGTGCAATAGCGCTTTCTCTTTCTGAGCACAATTTTAATTGTCAAAATGTACCAAGGCTATGATTGTGTATGTATATGTATCCTGTGTAGATGTGTACAATCAAATATTGTGATACCTTCTGTTTTGACCATGACTAAAAACATTAAAGATTAACCCATGCAATGTCCCATTGATAAAATCAATACAACTGGGGCCCCCTCCAAAACTTAACTTAACTCAAACTTATTTTTCCATAAATACATATATATAATGTATATAATGTTGGTGTCTGTACATGTGTTTGACTGCAAAGTTCTATCTAAAAATATAAGAAATGCTGTATGGATGAACATTTTGGAGAAATGAGAGAAATATATGTGTATATATACAGGAGAATAGCTTTTAAATTGTGGTAGAGTTGTTTATCCCCCTAACATATGTGCAAATCAAAAATTGGTAGCTACTTCCAATGATTGATCAGGTCAAACTGGGAGCTTAATCCTTTTGGTGATCTAGTTTCCAGAGTAAAAATCCAAAAGGTTTCCCTCTCTAGGGGAAAAGAGTCCAAATCAAATAGTGGAAAAGGTACCAAAAAAGTTGTACTTTCAGACACTAACGTAGATTCAAGAGAAGATTCAGCAGGTTCAATAGAGACATCTGTGATTAATATTAATAAGGATGAAAACACACAGGTTAAATCTATTTTGAAATCTGACAGTGCCAACAAAAAAAGAACAGGAAAATACAATCAGACAGATGCCTCCTCATTAATACAGCAAGTTACTACTGTAGCCCAGAGTGAGGTAGGTAGACAAGATAAGGAGTTCGAGCAGGTTTTTCAGGTAAACCCAAGCGAACCAGAAGGGGGAGAAGGAAATGTGCATCAACTACATTACCATACCAATTGAGAAGGGGAAACAGGAGGAGCAAGTACTACAATTAAGTGTAATATATTTGACTGATTACCCTTTGAGTGATGTAGAAACCAGAGTCTTGAGCTATGGACTCAATTATTTATGCACACATAGTTTTAATATATTTCAGACTCTGGTAGATGTAACACTTTTATATGCACCTAAAAGGAACCACAATGGGCACAAAATTCACACCTAGCTATGCGAATTTGTTTATGGGACACTGGGAAAATTCCTTTTTCCCAAGACACAGGCTAGGTGCGAATTTTGTGCTTTACAAAAGATATATTGAAAATCTGATTATGGTATGGAAAGGAGATACAGATGAGCTAGATACCCTAATTTCCGAAATGAACCAAAATCAAATAGGTTTACAATTCACTCACACACATAGTAAACAAAAAATAACCTTTTTAGATTTAAACATAGAAATCATATGGGAAGAAGTAATTACTACCACTCATTTCAAAAAAGTAGATGCAAACAAACTTATCCATTACAATAGTTGTCACCTACAGAAGTGGAAAGACAATATTCCAAAAGGACAGTTCCTTTGGATTAAAAGAAATTGTTCCAGACCCACAGACTATGAGAACCAACTATTATTCTTAGAACAAAAATTTATGGAAAGGGGTTATGACCCAGCCATCACAGAAAAAGCTAAGATGGAAGTAAGTAATTGAGATAGATGTAGTTTACTAATGAATAACAAAAATAAAGACAGTTCCAATAGTACCACAAATTGATGTTCCTTTCATTACTGACTATAATTGTGACAACAAAATAATCACAAACATTCTGAATAAACATTGGTGTTCTGTCTATTATATGCTTATTATGTTGATGACATCTGGTGGTTTTACATTGTAATTACAGCTTAGTTCCTCTCAAGAATGAATCAGGAAGTGTCCTGGCTCTTGTTAATAAAGCTCTCAATTGTCAATTAAAAGTTTTTACTTTCAGTTTCTCAGCAGCCATCTTAGCTTCAAGAAGCATGGAAATCAGCTCTTCATATTTGCCTCTAGATATACATATGCCTGTAAGTTATTTATTGTTTGCTAAGAGTTCATTGTATATTTGAATTGCATTGCTATTTGCTGTAAGGTTTAAATGTAAGCTCTCTGTGTTAGAAACATGTATTATTGTATGTATTGCAAGCACCATGTGTAAGTACATATGGTAATTTCAATGTTTCTTATTGTATTGCAGTTTTACAAAATAACTATTCAGAAGTAAAATCAGTTTGGAATAAATACAAAGCTATTTCTGTCTGGTTTGTTAACTAGCTGTCTAGCTATCAGTTATTGAGGACAGTACAGTAAAAAGGTATGCTATATCAAGGGAAGATACAGAGAGAGCTGCATTGTAAAGTAAAAAGGCATGCTATATCAAGGGAAGATACAGAGCTGCATTGTAAAGTGAGAAGCAATAGCAAGCAAGATACAAAGGCTGCATTTTAAAGTAAAAAGCAGTAAATAGCAAGCAAACATACAAGACCTGTAATTTAAAGTGAAAGGCAGTAAAAATAATTTGCACAAGAACTGCATTTAAAATATTGCACTACTTTAACCTGATAACTATGAACCAAGATAAGAGTGTTGATATGACGCAGCAAACTTTAGAGACCAGATCCTATGCCTCTGGCTCTAAATATTCCATGCGCTCCAGCAGATCATCAGTCAGTTCTGCAGGACTCAGAGCCCGCGCTAAAGCGCAAGCAACCCAGGCACAAATTTCTTATGCTGAAAAAGAAGCAGATATAATAAAGCAGAAAGCATCACTAGAAGCAGAGGCAGCGCAACGCAAGGCAGAGTTAGAAGCTAATATGCATGTGCTAAAGATTCAAAGGGCAGCAGTTGCAGCATCTGCAGAAGCAGCAGTCTATGAAGCAGCAGCTGAACTAGAAGAGGAACCACTTCAAGATTTTGCAGAAATAACTACCCATGATTCAGTACAAAGGACTCGTGAGTATGTACAGAACCATGCTCTGGACCAAGATAAAACTGAGCATGCTCCTATCCAACATATGTCCAGCATAATGCCACAGTTTCCTGACTCAACATATTTACAGTCTACTCCAAGTATTACTGACTTGCACCCTCCTTCCCAGACTGACACTGCAAATGTCTCAGCACCAAGGGTGCGCTTTCAAGAAAGCAGAGGCTATGCTGATCCACAACATCCATCACATTATATGGACTCTCACATATCCCCTCTCAGAAATAGCACATTAGGAACTTCAGAGACTACTGACCTAGCAAAGCACCTGATTCGTCGAGAGTTAGTGAGTACAGGGCTACTAACATTTGATGATCGACCAGAGAACTACTGGGCATGGAAGACATCATTCCAAGGTGTCACCAGAGATCTTAATCTTACAGCCAGAGAAGAGCTAGATCTTTTGACTAAGTGGCTTGGTCCAGAGTCATCTCAACAGGCTAAGAGAATCAGGTCAGTGCATGTTCATAACCCAATAGATGGAGTTAAAATGGTATGGCAGAGACTAGAAGAATGTTATGGAAGCCCTGAAGCTATTGAGAATGCACTGTTAAATAAGCTAGAAAACTTCCCCAAAATCGTAAACAAAGACAACATAAAGTTAAGAGAACTTGGTGACATGTTGCTGGAGGTGAATGCAGCTAAGACAGGAGGCTTTTTGCCAGGACTGGCATAACTAGACACAGCTCGTGGCATCAAACCAATTATTGAAAAACTGCCATATAGCCTGCAAGAAAAGTGGATTTTTCAAGGTTCCAAGTACAAAGAAGACCATCATGTCTCCTTTCCACCATTCAGTTTCTTCACCAGATTTATTGTCAACCAAGCAAAGACCAGAAATGATCCAAGCTTCATATTCTCAACATGCAGCAACCAAGTTCCAGTAAATACAGAGAAGACAGGAACAAGGTACAGCAACAGACCAACAATGTCAGTAAGAAAGACAGAAGTGTCAGCTACTAATGCAGCTCCACAAGTGAAAAGCCCTGCATGGAAATCCATGGAATCAGACAGTCCATGTCCAATTCATAATAAACCACACCCACTGTCAAAGTGTTGTGGTTTCAGAAGCAAGCACATTGATGAACGTAAAGCTTACCTGAAGGAGAATTCTATCTGCTTTAGATGTTGTGCATCCACCAGACACATTGCCAAAGACTGCAAAAATAACATAAATTGCAGAGAATGCAACAGTGACCAACATACTTTAGCTTTGCATCCAGGTCCAGCTCCCTGGGCAGTAGAGACTCCTTTACCTAAGGGAGAGCAAGGCAGGGAGCAAGAGGAAGCTACTCCACCCACTGTCGTATCCAAGTGTACAGAGGTATGCAGGAAAGGGACAAGGCCCAGATCATGTTCCAAGATTTGTTTAGTGACTGTATATCCCTCTAACAAATCTGACTGTTCTGTAAAGATGTATGCAGTGTTAGATGATCAAAGTAACCGTTCTTTAGCCAAATCAGAGTTTTTTGATGTGTTTAACATTAGTGGTGAAACATTTTCCTACACTCTAAGAACATGCTCAGGCATTACAGAGAAAACAGGGCGTAGGGTATCCAACTTCACTGTTCAGTCTGTTGATGGGAAAACACACATAAAACTCCCCACACTCATTGAATGTGACATGATACCTGATGACAGGTCAGAAATTCCAACACCTGAGATTACACAGCATTTCCCTCATCTGAAATCATTAACAGACAAGATCCCAGCACTTGACCCTAACGCACAAATACTTCTCTTGTTAGGAAGAGACATTCTAAAGGTGCACAAAGTACGTGAGCAGATTAATGGGCCTCATAACAGTCCTTATGCACAACATTTAGACTTAGGTTGGGTCATAGTTGGGGAAGTATGCTTAGGAGGAGCTCATAAACCAGCAGATATGAACTCTTTCAAGACAAATGTGCTGCCTAGTGGACACACTTCTCTGTTCAGCCCATGCACTAGCTATATACAGGTAAAAGAGACCTTTAATGTTTGTAAACAACAGCCATACACCCCTTCATTGTGTTATTTAGAAAATGCAACTCTCAATGTGGACAGTTTAGATGATAATGTGTTTGTTACTACTCCAAACGATGACAAACCTGCTATGTCTATTCAAGATGGTATGTTCCTTGATGAAGTTGAAAAAGAGATGTTTATTGATTAAGCAAATTACTGGGTAGCACCCCTACCATTTCGCTTACCTCGACTTAGACTACCAAACAACATAGAGCAAGCCCAGAAAAGACTCCTTGCTCTACATCGTTCCTTTGTGGAAAAAACCTGAAATGAAGGAACATTTTGTTAACTTTATGCAAAAGATCTTTGACCATGACCAAGCAGAACCTGCCCCACCATTGTAACCAGGTGAGGAGTGTTGGTACCTACCAATATTTGGTGTCAATCACCCTCAGAAGCCAGGACAGATCAGAGTAGTTTTTGACTCAAGTGTTCAGTTTGAAGGCATCTCACTGAATGACACACTCCTCAGTGGGCCTGATTTAAATAATACACTACTAGGTGTCCTTTTACGTTTCCGCAAAGAGCAAGTTGCAATTACCACCGATGTACAACAGATGTTTTACTGTTTCATGGTTACAGAAGATCACCATAACTATTTGAGATTTCTTTGGTTTTGTGACAATGACCTTAACAAAGAAATTACAGAGTTCAGAATGAAGGTACATGTCTTTGGAAACAGCCCTTCTCCAGCCATAGCCATTTACGGTCTAAGACAAATAGCAAAGCAAGGAAAAAGTGAGTATGGCGAAGATGTCGAACAGTTTATCTTGAGGAATTTCTATGTAGATGATGGACTTGCATCTGTGCCTACTGAAGCTGAAGCAGTCAGTCTCCTGCAGAGAGCTAAGGACATGCTCGCAGGATCAAATCTCAAGCTACACAAAGTGGCATCCAACAGAAGTCCAGTAATGGAAGCATTTCCCGCAGATGACAGAGCTAAAGATCTAAAGGACCTTGTTCTAGGTGTCGATCCTCTACCCCTCCAAAGGAGCTTAGGAGTAAGTTGGAACTTACAGACCGACAGTTTCACCTTTCAAGTGTCTAAAGAGGTAAAACCTTTCACACTGAGTGGTATCCTAGCTTCAGTAAACAGTCGTTATGACCCACTTGGGTTTGCATCTCCAATCACTATGCAAGGTAAATCTTTAGTCAGAGAACTCTCAACAGACCAATGTGACTGGGATTCCCCACTCTTACCAGATAGAGAAGCTCAATGGAGAGCATGGACAGAAGACCTGATCCATCTTGAAGATCTCAGTATTCCCAGACCCTATGTGCCGGTGTCACTATCGTCCACAGTGAGAAAGGAGGTATGTGTTTTTTCTGATGCTTCTACTGTAGCGATAGCAGCTGTGGCATATCTCAGAGTCATAGACAGTAGTGGTCAATGTCATGTAGGCTTTATTATGGGCAAATCTAAACTAGCTCCAAGACCAGTCCATACAGTGCCACGTCTAGAATTATGTGCAGCTGTTTTGTCAGTTGAGCTAGCTGAACTTATTACTGAAGAAATGGACATTGAACTTTATGCAGTTAAATATTACACTGATAGCAAAATTGTGTTAGGTTATATTCACAATACTTGTAGGAGATTTCATGTATATGTCTCAAACAGAATAATTCGTATTAGAAAATCTACTAATCCAGATCAGTGGCATTATATTAACACCAGTCAGAATCCAGCAGATCATGGTACTAGACCAATTCAGGTAACTCACCTAAAACATACCAACTGGTTCTCATGCCCAGATTTCTTACATCAGGCAGATACAAGTGATCAATCTGAAGCTAAAGCATTTGACCTCATCGAACCAGATTCTGACAGTGAGATCAGACCTGAAGTGATAGCTTTAAAAACTGGAGTGTATGAACGCCAGTTAGACTCACATAGATTTCTCAGATTCTCAAAGTGGAAGTCCCTTGGGAGAGGTATAGCAACACTAATTCACATTGCCAAGTCATTGTCCAGCAGCACTCAAAAGGAGTCATGTACAGTCTGGCATTGCTGCAAAGGGTTATGCCATTCCCTAGATTCCTTGCAAGTTGAAACAGTGACTATCAAATGTATCCAAACATGGAAATATAGAAAATGGAAGGAGAAACAAAACATTCAAGAAGGAGATCTTGTATTGTTGAAAGACTCTCAAGTAAAGCGCAATGGATGGACAATGAGTCTTATTGTAAAAACCATTCCTAGTGATGATGGTAAAATTCGCAAAGTAGAGGTCAAAATCATTAAACAAGGGACTGCTAAAGTATACCTTAGACCTGTGTCGGATTTGATTGTTCTTTTTCAAAGTAAAAAGTTATCTGGTTGAATTTAATAATAATTTATAGATCATGTAATAGTGGTATATGTTTATACCAGGCGGGGAGTGTTCTGTCTATTATATGCTTATTATGTTGATGACATCTGGTGGTTTTACATTGTAATTACAGCTTAGTTCCTCTCAAGAATGAATCAGGAAGTGTCCTGGCTCTTGTTAATAAAGTTCTCAATTGTCAATGAAAAGTTTTTACTTTCAGTTTCTCAGCAGCCATGTTAGCTTCAAGAAGCATGGAAATCAGCTCTTCATATTTGCCTCTAGATATACATATGCCTGTAAGTTATTTATTGTTTGCTAAGAGTTCATTGTATATTTGAATTGCATTGCCATTTGCTGTAAGGTTTAAATGTAAGCTCTCTGTGTTAGAAACATGTATTATTGTATGTATTGCAAGCACCATGTGTAAGTACATATTGTAATTTCAACTTTTCTTATTGTATTGCAGTTTTACAAAATAACTATTCAGAAGTAAAATCAGTTTGGAATAAACACAAAGCTATTTCTGTCTGGTTTGTTAACTAGCTGTCTAGCTATCAGTTAGTGAGGACAGTACAATTGGCATCTGATTTTAACAGACTCATTGATTGGTGACAAAGTTAAAGATAGATCTAGAGTAATATACAAAAAAGCTCAGAATTTCAAAAGTTTATTAGCTCCCAGTGAACTAAAACAAAATAAACGCATAGGGTATCAGCAAAATTTAAATGGGACTCCCTTGCAATTATTTTTTCCTTGTTTTGGCTGTAGGTCATGTGAATTCTCTAACAAAATTAAATTTTTAATCTCTCCTTCCAACAATTATAAACTTGTCATCAAAGATATTATCAGATGCCAGGACAAAGGGGTTATTTATGCTATCAAATGCACTTGTAATAAAATCTATTTAGGTGAGACCACAAGGACACTTAGAGAACGCATAAGGGAACACATCTCCTGTATAAATAGAGGAACCCTTTATACCTATTTATATAGTCACTTTAGGGAGGTTCGTAACAATAATCTCCAACATTTCCAATATTGGGGTATCATGAAAGTAAAGCCTTATTGGAGAGGAGGCAATCTAGAGGGCAAATTACTTAAACTAGAGGCAGAACTGATCTATAAGATGGACACATTAAATCCCTTCGGTTTGAACTCTGAAACAGATATATCTCCTTTTTTATAATAACTAAAAATTAACACCGATATAAGATATGTATCTATCAGTAAGCTAGTCACTATGTTAAGAATAATCCTTATCTGTTGGTCTTTGTGTTTAGATTGAAATTTACGTGAAATTTACGTGATTAAATATCTAGCAAAGCTTTTAGTATACATTAAAATAAGTATCACCTTGAGCATATTATTGATTTAGTCTGGAAAGATTAGACTATAAGGCACAATGTAAAAAACCATGTTAAAGCAGCACTCTTTGGAAGAAATAAAAGTCACTTTATTGAAGTCCTTTAAAATAACACATTCCAACAATGGGGGTAAACACAAGACATCCTTACGCGTTCCGTGCCCAACTGGCACTTAGTCATAGGATAATCTGAGTGTCTACTGCTCCACACCTTTATACGCTATACGCCCAAAGCAAACAGCTGAGCACCATTAGCCATAATATATTCTTAAACGGATGGAGCAGTGTCACTCATGTTACATATTAAAAACAGTGTTACAATTGCATTACACTGAAGAAATCAAAATTGCAATAATGTAAACCTAGGGTTAAAAAACACACACAAATAAATGAATGTATCACATTATACAAAACCTGCCAAAATTAGACAAGGAAATAAACATACATGATACAAATATTATTAACCCTAAGTACAATAATAAAGAAGAATTTACAAAATTGTAGAAATTTGTATAAATCCATTTCATAATATATGAGATGAATTTTTATCTTGCTGAATTCTGTGAATATGTCATGTGAATATGTCATATTCCATGAATATGTCATATTATCATTCATATAAAATATATATTTAGGCACAATGTACTACATGTTTTAAACTATAGTTTAAATTTGTGTCTCTGTCCAAAAAGAACTTTATAGCTGTAATACCCAAAGCATGAGGAATGCTTGAGTAAAGTGCTGTTGCATCAATGACCACCCAGCTGTACCCATCCCTCCACGTAATGTTATTCAAGATAGACAACAGGTGCCCCGAATCTCTGAGATAACTACTCAAATTCTTAACCAGAGGTTGTAATATGCTGTCTACCCATTCGGAGAGTGGCTCAAAGAGTGAGCCAATCCCCGAAATGATAGGCCTCCCAGGTGTTTTTTTGGGGTTCTTATGTATCTTAGGTAAAAAATGGAAGATGGGCACAACTGGGTGCTCAGGAATCAGGTTTTCAACCTCATCCTCCGTCAAAATATTCAAAGCAACAGCCTGCTGAAGCAATCTCCTCATCTTGTGATCAAATTCATGGATAGGATTGTACATTAAACTCCTATATGTGACTGTATCCTGTAATTGTCTGGCTGCCTCTGTGAAATAGTCTTCCTTTCTCATAACAACGACATTGCCACCTTTGTCCGAGGACCTGATGACAATGTCGCTGTTATCCTGTAATTCATTTAGAGCTTTTCTCTCCTTGATAGAAAGATTATGTCGGAAACCCTTAATCTTGTTGTTTTCTCCCAATTCTATAATTTCCTGTTCTACTTTTCTATGAAATACATTCAAACACGAACCCCTAAAATTAGTGGGATAGAAGTCTGACTTTTTCTTTACTGGTTTGGGACATTTTTCATCACCCAGGTAACCATCCTTGTCATCCAAATCTCTGAGTTGTTCTAACATACAACTATCTTTGAAGTCAAAATAACCAATCGTTTCATCACATTCCACAGAAATCAAAGGTTCTCTCACATCCTCATCCACACTTTTATTAAGATGAAAAAATCTTTTTAATGCCAATTTTCTAACTAATTTATTTATATCAATTAGTGTTTTGAAAGGTGAAAAAACATTTGTGGGTGCAAACCCAAGTCCTCTGGAAAGAACACTCAGATGGTCCTTATTAAGCACAAAATCTGACAAATTTATAACAGTCAGACCTAATCCTTCTTCTGTGCCCTCTTTGATTTTCTTGGTTTTTCTTCTCCCTGCTCTGCGAGTTTTTTTCCTCCTAAAGGGATAAAGGTATTCTTATTCTTTGCTCGTGCTGCCGGTTGTTCTTCCCCTGAATCACTATCAGATGAATCCTGCAAAGAAAAAGAAGGAAGAGAGGAAAGAGAGACAGAAGATACACTTCCACCATCCGGATCTGACGTGTCGCCTTCTGTTGACGAAAAGCCCACATGCTTGGCCATTTTACTCTTCAAAATAGATTTAGGAGCTACTTTGCTCATTTTTTCTTTTTTATTGCCCTTTTCCTTATCAGATTAATCTCCATTCTTCTTCCTGTTATAAAATCGCCTTGGTTTTCTGACGAACCGTGACCAATCATACACCTTATTATTCTGGTAATCCTCCAGATCTCTGCTAAATTTCTGACTTTTCTGTGCTGCAAGCTCATTATCAGATTTCTTAATCCTTAGTTTCATACCAACTTTTGAACCATGATAATTCTCATCAGCTTTAAACATTTTCAGCTCCAATTTGGTACTCATGATTTTTTCTTTCAGAGCATCCCTTTTATTGGATTTACTTCTCGCCAAAATGTTTAACAGTGTTAATGAACAAGTTGTTAACGCATTCTTCCATTCTTGCTCCAATTCCTCATCCTCCAAGTCATAAGATGGAAATTTCTTTATGCGTAAACCTCTGGGTATTCTCTCAACATCAATATAATGTTCAAAGGTCACTTGATCCCACATTAAACGCAGATCAGTCAAAAGAAATTTTTCCATCTGATTAAATAGGCTTTTCATATCTCTAGGAGCACTTTCCACATTTCCTGTTGTTGAAAATATTTTATCAAAGTAACTCTTCCTATTTTCAATATTGAATATTGATTTCTTTAGACTTATGTTCTCACCCTCCATCTTGGATGTGTGTTTTTTTACTTATTCACAATTAACGTCTAATAATTCAATAATCTTCACCCCAAACAATGTTAAACAAATAGCAAGTAGATCTTGAGGATTATGATTTCAATAAAAGAAGTATACACTTTGTATTCTTTGTATTTTTTATTTGAAACTTTTAAATTCTCACATGGAATGGCATGAAGGGAAACAAGGAGGGTATTGATTCTTCATATACCCCCACAGCCCTGAGGATAGTAAGAAAGTTCCAAAAAAGAACGGTGTATAGCTTTAAATTTTCAAGTCCTTAAATCTCCACAAGATTGAAACAGCACATAAACGAAAACGACATATGTGTGAAAGAAATATATATGTACACACACACCAATTCAATGCTGTTTTCAAAACCACAGACAGGAAAAACCAGGGGGGTATTTGGTAACCTTTATGTTTTAAATATGTACCCACACAGCCCTGTCAGTGAGAGATAAGAGATGCTGTGAACAAAATGCTTGTAATGTTTCTAATATTGTAATCCGATTCTGCAGTAGCTCGACCAATAGGTAATAAGTGGTGAAAGTATTCCCACTCCAAATCTTACATATATGTCAGGGAAACAAGGAGGGTCAAATTTCTTCATATACTCCCACAGCCCTGTTAGTAACAAATAGTAAGAAGGAGATATCCTTAACAATAACTTTGTGGTATTATAGTCCGTTTCCACAATGTCTTAGTATATATTCAAATTCATACTAAGAAACTTTCTTGCCGCTTGTAAAAGTACTGCTTATAAAAGCGTAATTGTGTTCATTAACCTGTCCCAACACTCTAGGTATTAAACAGATATCACTGAACATTTAAGCGCAAAAAAAGATAGATGTATAACTGTTGGACTCCAAGACTTGTTGTTGTTTCACCATCTCTTATGTACAAGAATGAGCAAGAAATTGAAAGTGCCGTAAAGATTCAAGGCAGACAATCACAATGTTTCACAGGTAACTCAGCCCGTATCACTCCTACATATAATTTTCTCTTTGTGATATAAATTTATTTTTAACGGATTGTTACGTGACTGTTTCAAATATATATCAAATTTTGCCTCCACTTTCCACCAGCCTTCTATAAGCCACAAGATCACAAGTTCACAAGATCACAGTCCTCTTAGTCAGAAATGCTTTAAACAATGTGAGGACATTACCGCAGTATGTTCTTAAGGCATCAAATATCAATATATTAAAAAGGCAGTTTCAAGTTATTCACACTTGCTTGCAGACACTGTTCACTTACTTTAAAATTGACTGACGATTTCTTCCGAGCCAGCATTATGTTGCTCCCAAGACGACTAGACAGATCCTCTACGCTGCTCCAAGGCTAGAGCCGACAGTCTCCTCCAATAACGGAATAGCGTGCTGCAATTGTTTGGGGCGTGAGCTGAATATTGTGACGTGGTGCACGCTTGACGGCTGAGCAAGCCGTAATACCAACTCCAAAAAAACCACGTTAAAGCAGCACTCTTTGGAAGAAATAAAAGTCACTTTATTGAAGTCCTTTAAAATAACACATTCCAACAATGGGGGTAAACACAAGACATCCTTACGCGTTTCGTGCCCAACTGGCACTTAGTCATAGGATAATCTGAGTGTCTACTGCTCCACACCTTTATACGCTATACGCCCAAAGCAAACAGCTGAGCACCATTAGCCATAATATATTCTTAAAGGGATGGAGCAGTGTCACTCATGTTACATATTAAAAACAGTGTTACAATTGCATTACACTGAAGAAATCAAAATTGCAATAATGTAAACCTAGGGTTAAAAAACACACACAAATAAATGAATGTATCACATTATACAAAACCTGCCAAAATTAGACAAGGAAATAAACATACATGATACAAATATTATTAACCCTAAGTACAATAATAAAGAAGAATTTACAAAATTGTAGAAATTTGTATAAACCCATTTCATAATATATGAGATGAATTTCTATCTTGCTGAATTCTGTGAATATGTCATGTGAATATGTCATATTCCATGAATATGTCATATTATCATTCATATAAAATATATATTTAGGCACAATGTACTACATGTTTTAAACTATAGTTTTACTATTAAGTCCTTATTTATATGTAATTCCACCTTAAGAAGAAATATAGACCAAGGATATGGAAATTCTACCTTTAGCAAATTGGTAACAAGTGTTTCTAATTGTATCCAATGGGATCAAAAGGAGGCCTTTATAAAGAGCGAAGCAGAGCCAGCACAATATAAGGCTTGATAAAGCCCACAAGTGGGCGAAACGCATTGACCAGGACATTCCGCTGCTCTGCCTTGTCACTTTGTAACTTTGTTCAAAAATATACCTAGCCTGAGGAGTTCCGATGTTGAACAGAGGGAGGTATATATGAACTTAATCTTTGTTTTGTGAAACCAGCTTGTATCTACAGAACCATCCTTCAGCCACTACTAGTGGTATTCTCCTACATCATTGACATCAAATAAGTTGTTATTTGTCACCCTTGCTACTTGATACTTGGTGACATTTGACCCCAACTTCTCATGGAAGACACGATGAAACGTCATCAGACCGATCTGGGGGAAGTAACCGCCAGCAGCACTTACATGCGGAGCACGCCAGCTGACCTCTGCTGAGTATTGTAGCACCCGCCTGGAGAGGTGAAAGAAAGCCTTACTACCCATTTCTGGATACACATAAGGATCCCTAAAAGAGGTTCATTTTTTCACCTAATCCTCCTAACAACAAGGTACTCATTATTATTAGAGGAGATATTGATATACATCTGAACTCATTTGTGTTATTATGGACATATCTTTATGACTTATTTACTCATCTCTTGTTAGCTAAATGTTACTAGTATTTTAGCATTTGCCTGGGGAGACGTCCCCTTTTATATATATTTTATTTTATTAAATTGTCATACTTTTTTACCCATATTATTTATATTTGTGTCTGTGCCATTGTGATCTACTTAGAATTTTTTCACTCAATTTATTACTAAAGAGCTTGTAGTCGTAGAGGTCCGCATTTGATCTTAGCGTAGTAGCGCTGCCACTATTTGGTTACCTTTTTAACACATTGTTTCTATCATTACACATCTAGGCTACACACAGCAAATAATTATTTTAAAACCGTAAGTATTTACTCAAGTTAGAGTTTGTTTAGATCTGTACATGACCCTAGCTTATTAGCGCTGTCACTTTATTTTTATTTTCCTAGCATATTTCTTGACAAACCTGACTGACTATGACACAGCATTTAGAGTGTATATTCTAAGGGTGGCAGAATTCCTACTTACACACAGCATTTTTAGTTTTGAGGGGGATTTCTTTCTCCCGAGGTGTAGGACAGCCATGGGGGCCAAATTTGCCCCTACATATGCCAACTTGTTCTTAGGTTGTTGGGAGATGTCCCACATCTTTGGAGAGGGAAACCCCTTCAGAGACAATATTGCCTTTTATAGGCATTACATCGACAATCTCATCCTCATTTGGAGAGGAGACGTCGCTCTGGTAGAGGACTTTTTGTCCTACATTAATGGCAATACAAATGGAATCTCTTTTACCATGAAGCATCAACTTACTGAGATTAACTTTCTTGATATTACGTTAAGAGCACCAATGGATAATGCAAAAGTGGATACTCCACTTTATCGCAAAGCAATCTCAGATAATATGATATTACATGGTAGGAGCTGCCACCCTCACCATGTCCCATATGCCATAACAAAGGGACAGCTTATTAGAGCAAAATGCAATTGCTCTAGTGACATGGAATATGTCAGGCAAAGTGATGACCTCATCAATAGACTAAAGGCCAGGGGATACTCAGATAGAGATATACAAGGTTGAAGTAGACTTGATGCACAGAAAAAGTCTCTTGCAAGCTCAAGGGAAAAGGGACAAAACCACCAGATGTGAAGGAGTTACCTTTATCACATAATATTCATCTGAGTATGAGAAAATCTGTGGAATAATAAGAAACATTTCTCCTTACTATCAGCTGACGAAAGACTAGAAAGGGTTGTAAAGGATGGTTGTAGGTTTACCTACAAAAGAGGAGCTACCTTAGGGAATATACTCTCACCTAGTAAGTTAAGGAGTACTAAAGCAAGGACTAGTTCATGGCTAACATGCAAAGGCATGTACAAATGCCATTATGGGGCATGTATAGCCTGTTCACATGTAGAACAAGGTTCTGATTTTGTGTCCTTTGCAAATGGTAAATCATTTAAATTGGAGTCTTGTGTGAACTGTCGTTCCAATTATGTTGTGTACATGATCTGGTGTTCCATTGGCAAAGTACAGTATGTTGGATGTGCAACCAGAGAGACACAAGATAGAATTAGGGAATATCTCTTGGACATAAAAAAATAGTTTCATCTCTTTTGGTAAAACATTTTTGGAGGTAAGCTATGGAGATGTCAATTCCCTGAAATGGAAAATAATTGAGAAGATAAAAATTCCAGAAATAATTGAGAAGATAAAAATTCCAGAAGATCGCAGTAAACTTCTCCTCAAAAGGTAGCCTTTTGGATTTTTACTCTGGAAACATATCTCTCGTTTCTCACAAATGTTCATCCAAAAGGCATTTCTTATATCTTTAGATAGAACTTTGCAGTCAAACACATGTACATACACCAACATTATATACATTATATATATATGTATTTATGGAAAAATAAGTTTGAGTTAAGTTTTGGAGGGGGCCCCAGTTGTATTGATTTCATCAATGCAATTTCTACTCTGTTAAATATCAGGGTAGCATGGGACATTGCATGGGTTAATCTTTAATGTTTTTAGTCATGGTCCAAACAGAAGGTATCACAATGTTTGATTGTACACATCTAGACAGGATACATATACATACACAATCATAGCCTTGGTACATTTTGACAATTAAAATTGTGCTCAGAAAGAGAAAGCGCTATTGCACATATTGAGTAAATCCAATACTCGTTTTGGTTTCAAATTGTTTAAGGCTTAATATATGTGTTAAATTTGTAAAATTTGTTAATTTATTATTGTACTATATTATAACATGTTTCCTGTATTTTGTATATAGTTATGGGCTCAGTAACTAATTACCCTGAAATGTTGTGATACTATCATGTGACATATGTCTAACCAATGGTATCAAGGTTATTTGTTTAAATGAGCCTGTGCTTATAACAGTCTATGAGCATCTATGATTAAGGAGTATATCCGAAATGTGTAAGATGCGTGGTTTTTAGCCTCTCCATTGTAGGAGAAAACATGCAATAAAAGGTTTTTTTAGAAATATCGCTGGAGTGTCAGAACATTCTTCAATCCACTGTAAAGTTTGGTGGAGGAGGGATAATGGTCTGGGTTGTTTTTTAGGGATTGGGCTAGGTTCCTTAGTTCCAGTGAAGGATCATCTTAATGCTACAGGATACAAAGACGTATTAAACAATTTGGTGCTGCCAACTTCATGGCTACAGTTTTGAGAAGGTCCTTCCTGTTCCAACATGACTGTTCCCTTGTGCATAAAGGGATATCCATGAAGACATGGTTTAATGAGTTTGGTGTGGTGGAACTCAAGTGGCCTACACAGAGCCCTGATCTCAATGCCATTGAATACTTTGGGGATGAATTGGAACACCAATTGTGAGCCAGAACTCACAAATGTTCTTTAGGCCTAATGGGCAAAAATTGCCACAGACACACTCCAAAATCTTGTGGAAAGACTTCCCATATGATTTGTGGCAAAGGGGGCATACCTATGTATGCTTTTCACTAAAAGGGTGCCAATAGAACAAAGCAAATTAGATAATAGAAGTAAACTGGAAAGTTAATGTTTCTTTTATTATGTCTATGTCACCTCCATTGTTGTTGCCAATAAGGAATAAGTATATTAATAATCTCCCACAATGGTGAGGAAATTTCTGTGTAGAAAAACACAGTTTCAGATTTGTGGATCATGTCAGTCTCTCTGGTGGCAACAGAAATAAAATTACAAGAAAATTGGGCAAAATAGGTCATGAAAATGCATTACATTTTTTGAGCATAATTAAACTGGTGCACTAATGATAGCAGAATCGCTGCATCGCACATTAACACGCAACTTGATATTACAAGACTATTGTAAATCGAATTTATCAGAGAAGCGTTAGCACGGCCGATATAACCAAGCTAAATAGCCACACAAAATATTGACACTGTGGGCACAATTTGGACATTTCCACTTAGGGGTGTACACACTTTTGTTGCCAATGGTTTAGACATTAATGGCTGTGTGTTGAGTTATTTTGAGGGGACAGCAGATTTACACTGTTATACAGGATGTACACTCACTACTTTACATTGTAGCAAAGTGTCATTTCTTCAGTGTTGTCACATAAAAAGATATAATAAAATATTTACAAAAATGTGAGGGTGTAGGGGTGTACTCACTTTTGTTGGATATTGTATATATATATATATATATATATATATATATATATATATATATATATATATATATATATATATATATATATATATATATATATATATACCTGTATATATAAACAACTTATAGGGAGGAGAAAAGTGAGATTAAAATCCTCCACTATGCACAAAATGTAATACCATAAAACGGCTGTCCTGGGATGGTTCTGAATTATTGTAAGACACTAATATATACAGTTTTTAATAAAAATATCATTTTAATATTGATAAACAAATTTCTAAAAGGGTTAAGAAGGCATAGGGTATAGATATATATTCATTTAGATATATAGGAATAGATATGTATTTTATAAAGATATATACAGATATATATAGAAACATATTTAAAAAGATCAAAAGGAATTTATTCTAAGTGAAGAAAATAGGAATTTAAAATATTCCTAACACACCTCCTAATAGAAGTCTATAGGGAGAGGGAGTTACTGCGGTTGTGATATCTGAAATTCTGATGTTAGCGCTCCTGAATCTTTCACTCATACGTTAACTTTTTATTTTCAACTTGTAATACCAGCGCTAATCCGACCGTGCTAATTTTTAACCTTGTGCACAGTTAGCGCTCAAGAGCAATCAAAAATTAGCGCAACCCTAGTAATCTGGGCCTTTTTGGGGAATTCAACTTTTAATTAAATGTCCCTTTAAAGGGACAGTCTAAATTAAAATTGTTATTGTTTAAAAAGATAGATGATGCCTTTCCACCCATTCCCCAGCTTTGCACAACCAACATTGTTAGATTAATATTTAAACCTCCAAATGTCTGTCGCTTTCAAAGACTCTATTGACAGCCTCTTAATCACATGCTTTTGTATTTGCTTTTCACAACAGGAGACTGCTAGTTCATGTGGGCCATATAGATAACTATCGGCTAGATCACAAGTTTTGTCGGTAAGGCTGTGCGGTGCTAACGCTCCTTTTTTTCTTACCGCTCCCTTTAAACAACGCTGGTATTACAAGTTTTCTTTAAGCCGGCGTTAGCCTCCGAAAAGTGAGCGTTGAGCAAAATTTAGCTCCACATCTCACCTCGATACCAGCGTTGCTTACGGTAGCGGTAAGCTGGCAAAACGTGCTTGTGCACGATTTCCCCATAGGAAACAATGGGGCTGAGCTGGCTGAAAAAAACCTAACACCTGCAAAAAAGCAGCGTTCAGCTCCTAAAGCAGCCCCATTGTTTCCTATGGGAAAATAAAAAAAATATGTCTACACCTAACACCCTAATATGAACCCCGAGTCTAAACACCCCTAATCTTACACTTATTAACCCCTAATCTGCCGCCCCCGACATTGCCGCCACATACATTATACTTATAAACCCCTAATCTGCCCCCCCAATGTCGCCGCAACTATATTAAATTTATTAACCCCTAATCTGCCACCGCCAACATCGCCGCCACTATAATAAAGTTATTAACCCCTAAACCTAAGTCTATCCCTAACCCTAACCCCCCTAACTTTAATATAATTTAAATTAAAAGAAAATAATTTAACATAATTAAATAAATTAATCCTATTTAAAACTAAATACTTACTGATAAAATAAACCCTAAGCTAGCTACAATATAACTAATAGTTACATTGTAGCTAGCTTATGATTTATTTTCATTTTACAGGTAACTTTGTATTTATTTTAACTTGGTAGAATAGTTATTAAATAGTTATTAACTATTTAATAACTACCTAGCTAAAATAAGTACAAAATTACCTGTAAAATAAATCCTAACCTAAGTTACAATTACACCTAACACTAGACTATCATTAAACTAATTACCAAAACTACCTACAATTAATTACAATTAAATTAAATAAACTAAATTACGAAAAACAAACAAACACTGAATTACAGAATATAAAAAAAGAATTACAAGAATTTTAAACTAATTACACCTAATCCCCCTAATAAAATAAAAAAGCCCCCCAAAATAATAAAATGTCCCTACCCTATACTAAATTACAATTAGCCCTATCCTCCCAATCCCCCCTTAAAAAAACCTAACACTAACCCCCTGAAGATCACCCTACCTTGAGCTGTCTTTACCCAGCCGGGCACAAGTGGTCCTCCATACGGCAGAAGTCTTCATCCGATCAGGGCAGAAGAGGTCCTCCAGACAGCAGAAGGCTTCATCCAGGCGGCATCTTCTATCTTCATCCTTCCGGAGCGGAGCGGGTCCATCTTCAATCCAGCCGACGCAGAGCATCCTCTTCAAACGAAGTCCTAATGAAGAATGAAGGTTCCTTTATATGACATCATCCAAGATGGCGTCCCTTGAATTCCTATTAGCTGATAGAATCCTATCAGCCAATCGGAATTAAGGTAGGAAAAATCCTATTGGCTGATGCTATCAGCCAATCGGATTGAAGTTCAATCCAATTGGCTGATCCAATCAGCCAATAGGATTGACCTCACATTATATTGGCTGATTGGAACAGCCAATAGAATGACGTCATTTAAAGGAACCTTTATTCTTCGTTAGGACCTCGTTTGAAGAGGATGCTCCGCATCGGCTGGATTGAAGATGGACCCGCTCCGCTCCGGAAGGATGAAGATAGAAGATGCCGCCTGGATGAAGATTTCTGCCGTCTGGAGGACCTGTTCTGCCCCGATCGGTTGAAGACTTCGGACCCTCTGGAGGACAACTTGTGCCCGGCTGGATTAAGACGGCTCAAGGTAGGGTGATCTTCAGGGGGTTAGTGTTAGGTTTTTTTAAGGGGGAATTGGGTGGGTTTTAGAGTAGGGGTGTGTGGGTGGTGGGTTGTAATGTTGGGTGTGGGTATTCTATTTTTTTTTACAGGTAAAAGAGCTGATTACTTTGGGGCAATGCCCCGCAAAAGGCCCTTTTAAGGGCTATTTGTAATTTAGTATAGGGTAGGGAAATTTTATTATTTTGGGGGGCTTTTTTATTAGGGGGATTAGATTAGGTGTAATAGTTTAAAATTCTTGTAATTCTTTTTTTATTTTCTGTAATTTAGTGGGGTCTTTTTCTCATAATTTAGTTTATTTAATTTAATTGTAATTAATTGTAGGTAGTTTAGGTAATTAGTTTAATGATAGTGTAGTGTTAGGTGTAATTGTAACTTAGGTTAGGATTTATTTTACAGGTAATTTTGTACTTATTTTAGCTAGGTAGTTATTAAATAGCTAATAACTATTTAATAACTATTGTACCTAGTTAAAATAAATACAAATTTACCTGTAAAATAACTATACAGGGAGTGCAGAATTATTAGGCAAATGAGTATTTTGACCACATCATCCTCTTTATGCATGTTGTCTTACTCCAAGCTGTATAGGCTCGAAAGCCTACTACCAATTAAGCATATTAGGTGATGTGCATCTCTGTAATGAGAAGGGGTGTGGTCTAATGACATCAACACCCTATATCAGGTGTGCATAATTATTAGGCAACTTCCTTTCCTTTGGCAAAATGGGTCAAAAGAAGGACTTGACAGGCTCAGAAAAGTCAAAAATAGTGAGATATCTTGCAGAGGGATGCAGCACTCTTAAAATTGCAAAGCTTCTGAAGCGTGATCATCGAACAATCAAGCGTTTCATTGAAAATAGTCAAAAGGGTCGCAAGAAGCGTGTGGAAAAACCAAGGCGCAAAATAACTGCCCATGAACTGAGAAAAGTCAAGCGTGCAGCTGCCATAATGCCACTTGCCACCAGTTTGGCCATATTTCAGAGCTGCAAGATCACTGGAGTGCCAAAAAGCACAAGGTGTGCAATACTCAGAGACATGGCCAAGGTAAGAAAGGCTGAAAGACGACCACCACTGAACAAGACACACAAGCTGAAACGTCAAGACTGGGCCAAGAAATATCTCAAGACTGATTTTTCTAAGGTTTTATGGACTGATGAAATGAGAGTGAGTCTTGATGGGCCAGATGGATGGGCCCGTGGCTGGATTGGTAAAGGGCAGAGAGCTCCAGTCCGACTCCGACGCCAGCAAGGTGGAGGTGGAGTACTGGTTTGGGCTGGTATCATCAAAGATGAGCTTGTGGGGCCTTTTCGGGTTGAGGATGGAGTCAAGCTCAACTCCCAGTCCTACTGCCAGTTTCTGGAAGACACCTTCTTCAAGCAGTGGTACAGGAAGAAGTCTGCATCCTTAAAGAAAAACATGATTTTCATGCAGGACAATGCTCCATCACACGCGTCCAAGTACTCCACAGCGTGGCTGGCAAGAAAGGGTATAAAAGAAGAAAATCTAATGACATGGCCTCCTTGTTCACCTGATCTGAACCCCATTGAGAACCTGTGGTCCATCATCAAATGTGAGATTTACAAGGAGGGAAAACAGTACACCTCTCTGAACAGTGTCTGGGAGGCTGTGGTTGCTGCTGCACGCAATGTTGATGGTGAACAGATCAAAACACTGACAGAATCCATGGATGGCAGGCTTTTGAGTGTCCTTGCAAAGAAAGGTGGCTATATTGGTCACGAATTTGTTTTTGTTTTATTTTTGAATGTCAGAAATGTATATTTGTGAATGTTGAGATGTTATATTGGTTTCACTGGTAAAAATAAATAATTGAAACGGGTATATATTTGTTTTTGTTAAGTTGCCTAATAATTATGCACAGTAATAGTCACCTGCACACACAGATATCCCCCTAAAATAGCTATAACTAAAAACAAACTAAAAACTACTTCCAAAACTATTCAGCTTTGATATTAATGAGTTTTTTGGGTTCATTGAGAACATGGTTGTTGTTCAATAATAAAATTAATCCTCAAAAATACAATTTGCCTAATAATTCTGCACTCCCTGTAATCCCTAAACTAGCTACAATGTAACTATTAGTTATATTGTAGCTATCTTAGGGTTTATTTTATCGGTAAGTATTTCGTTTTAAATAGGATTAATTTATTTAGTTATGTTAAATTTATTTAGTTTAATTTAAATTATATTTAAGTTAGGGGGGGTTAGATTTAGGGTTAGATTTAGGTTTAGGGGTTAATAAATTTATTATAGTAGCGGCGGCGTTGGGGTCGGAAGATTAGGGGTTAATAAATGTAGATAGGTGTCGGCGACGTTGGGGGGCAGATTAGGGGTTAATAAAATTTAACTAGTGTTTGCGAGGCGGGAGTGCGGCGGTTTAGGGGTTAATACATTTATTAAAGTTGCGTTGATGTCCGGTCGGCAGATTAGGGGTTAATAATTGTAGGTAGGTGGCGGCGACGTTAGGGGCGGCAGATTAGGGGTTAATAAATATAATGTAGGTGTCGGCGATGTTAGGGGCAGCAGATTAGGGGTTCATAGGTATAATGTAGGTGGCGGCAATGTCCGGTCGGCAGATTAGGGGTTAAAAAAATATTTTAGTGTTTGCGATGTGGGGGGGGCCTCGGTTTAGGGGTTAATAGGTAGTTTATGGGTGTTAGTGTACATTTTAGCACTTTAGTTAAGAGCTTTATGTTCCGGCGTTAGCCCGTAAAAGTCTTAACTACTGACTTTTAAATGCGGTAGGAGTCTTGCCAGGAGAGGCTGTACCGCTCACTTCTTCCAAGACTCGTAATACCGGCGTTAGGCAAATCCCATTAAAAAGATAGGATACGCAATTGACGTAAGGGGATTTGCGGTAGCCTCGAGTCGCGGAAGAAAAGTGAGCGGTACACCTGTAACTGCCAGACTCGTAATACCAGCGGGCGGTAAAAAGTAGCGTTAGGACCCCTTAACGCTGCTTTTTTTACCCTAACAACAAACTCGTGATCTAGCCGAATGTGTTCACGCCCGAGAAGTGATTTAAGATTTAGCACAACACAGTAGTAAATTCAAGTCAATAGATAATAAATACAAAGTCAAGTGATCAGAAGATGCTTAGATACAAGGTAATCACAGAGGTAAAAAGTATATTAATATAACTGTGTTGGTTGTGCGAAACTGGGGAATGGTTAATAAAGGGATAATCAATTTAAAAAAAAAAAAATATATACTGTAGACTGTCCCTTTAAGTGAACAGGATTATAGTGACTGTGTTAAGTTCACTGGAGATGCTTCTCAGATCTTACTGATTTTCTAGGCCAGAATGTTTCTTGGGATTTATACTAGAAGTTGATTGTCTGAACTACTATAGTGTTAATATTATAAGCCTATCATTTCTTTTGTAAATTCACTCCAAGAGATTAATGGATTCAATTCAAAGCACTGCTGCCCTCTAGTGGAAGTAGATAAATATCAATTTAACAAGAGTATATGCTAAATCAATTTATCATAGCTGTTTGTATACAAATAAAAACATATACTTCTGAATTCAAAATATAAATGTATTTACAATTACAACTAAATATGCATGCATTTTTATAAAAGATAATTAATATATTACAAGAAATTATTGCAAAACAAATACAAAAATGTTGGCAATATCTAAAGACTTAAAAGGGTTGCTGAACAGAAAATTATAGATTGAGAGGTTTCTTTAATTAATTAAATCACTGTGTCAAACTTTTGGCTTACATTTATCCTATTCTAAAAAATACAAGTGTATGATCAATTAAAGGGGTACTGAACCCAAATGGTTTCTTACATGATTCAGATAAAGCATGCAATTTTAAGCAACTTTCTAATTTACTCCTATTATCAATTTTTCTTTGTTCCCTTGCAATCTTTATTTGAAAAAGCAGGAATGTAAGCTTACAAGCCAGCCCATCTTTGGTTCAGCACCTGGGTAGCACTTGCTGATTGGTGGCTAAATGAAGCAACCAATCAGCAAGTGCTATCCAGAGTTCTAAACCAAAAATGCTGTACCAAAAATGGGCTGCCTCATAAGCTTACATTCCTGCTTTTTCAAATAAAGATACCAAGAGAACAAAGAAAAATTGATAATAGGAGTATATTAGAAAGTTGCTTAAAATTGCATGCTCTATCTGAATCATAAAAGAAGAAAATTTGGGTTCAGTATCACTTTACCCTTGAGTGCGAACGACGGCTCAGAGCTGTCGCTAGCACTCAACTACCTTTTTTTTGCAATCTGGGGGCTCCCACCCGCTCCTACCCTGTCGATCGGGCCTGCATAGTGACAGGCATGGCCGGGGCTTCCCGTTACGTGCGGTGACGTCACGCACAATGACGTGATGATGTCACTGTGCAACTTTATTTTAAAATTGTCAATACAAAGTATAGGGAAAGGGGGCATGCTGCTTAGAAACCTGTATCTCAGGGATCTAAGCAGCTACAGACCCCCACCTAACCTTTCCAATGGTATATCTTGTAAAAAAAAAAGAAAAATATTAATCCAGCTTAGCACTCAAAGGGTTAAAACAGCGTAGCGACCCCTTTTAGACTGAGTAGCTATCCCACCCATAGTCTGTTTTAAGTATGCAGGAGCAAGGAATGTACTGAATCTGTACAAACAGGTACACTTTCTTTTAAAAGATCACAAAATAATGTATGCCAATATTATAACACCTGCATTGCACTACAATACAGTAAGTAGAAGTAATACCTTAAAGTGATAGTAAAATGTGAGGTTATTTCACAAATATGTAGCTTTCTTTTCTTTCAAGGTTGCTTATAAATTGACATTCCATCATAATAGCTGTTACTTAGCCTCATATGTTTTGTTTTGTGTTATAGGACTAAATTTAGCCAACGCTACAAACGTAACTATCTCAGTTATCCAAGGCCAGATTGGCCCACCAGGAGATTTCCTGGTCGGCTGCAGCAGTTAGGCCTGGCCAGCAACAATTAAAAGGGTGGTGCTGCTGGTGTGGCAATGCAGCTGTATCAACTCTCTTCTGATCTCTTCTGAGCTATATTAAAGGGACATGAAACCCACATTTTTTCTTCCATGATTTAGAAAGAGAATGCAGTTTTAAACATCTTTCTAATTTACTTATATTATCTAATTTGTTTTATTAACTTGATATTATTTGCTGAAAAGCATATCTAGATATGCTCAGTAGCTGCTGATTGGTTGCTGCACATAGAAGCCTTGTGTGATTGGCTCACCATGTGCATTGCTTTTTCTTCAACTAAGGATATCTAAAAAAATAAGCAAAATAAATAATAGAAGTAAATTGTAATGTTGTTTAAATTTATATTATCTATCTGAATCATGAAAGAAATATTTTTGGTTTAGTGGCCTTTTAAGGTCACAAAGTATTTCCTTTCAAGTGTTAAAATATTTAATTCCCATTCAGGCCCTGTATTTATCTTTATAAAATGTGTCTTATGGGGTATTTTTTAATTTTACTCTGTAAACAAGACGTGGCTTACAATTACAAGCAAGACTCCATACCCTCTTTATTCTCTCCTCATAAATGATGTCATTTTATACCTTCTTCACACATTGAAGGTAAAGTATGAGCATTTCCCTTTTTCTGTTGTTACTTCTCTCCCGCACATGATATAATAATGCGATTTAGAGTAAAGTATTAGATCTCTCATTTTTTCCTTCTATATTTACTCTATTCAACATTTTTGTCTTTGAAACAGATACAAACTCACTAGAAATATTGAAAACTGAGTATTTTTGCTATTTATTCTTTTTGTTTGCTCTGTTACTTTATTGTTGATCTTTTCTTAATTCTCATTTATTTATAAACAAAGTATTAAAAAAAACAATTATGAACAAGTTATAGTTTTAACACCTGTTCAGATAAGTTTGTTTTTTTAACATCCAACACAAAATTGATTTCATGAATGTTTCTTGGACAGGATCAAACATCTCCAAAACATAGCCCCTTACCCGTCACCACTCCAATCAGTTAGAAGTATAGTTGGCAGTGATGTGCAGTCACTAGAGGCAGGTGAGGCAGTGCTTCACCTCTCATATGGGCAAAAATATATATTTTTTTATTGGCTTTAAAAAAAAAAATTGTAATTTTTTTTTCCCAGCATTTTTTTTCCTCACTACTATATGTTGTGCAATGAAGATGCACAAGCAGGTCTGCCCACCATTACACAACATGCTGCGCCATCTACTGGATGCAAGTGGTTAAGATCATTGCATGGCCCATTAACTGCTTATTTGAGGCAGTCCTATTTGGGCTGAACCAATCCAGCAAGAGGCATTAGTAAGTGGAACATAGGGTTAGGGCTGGATGTTAAATCATATAAAACAAAACAAAAACGGAAAAAAACTACTTTCATATATTTTGTTGCTGTCCTGTGAAGCTGCCAGCTTTGCTAAAGTGAAAAAGAGAGTTCTGTTCTTCCCCTCTAAGTGCAGTGGAATGTGCCACTGTCACTTCCTGAATCCTTCCAGAGCAGGAGAGAGGCACAGAGAGCAGTGTTTCACCCACATCTTATTAAAGTAAGATTTTACTGAAAGATTCTGTTAGTTAAAATGATAATTTAATGAATGTGGTTTAGTGTTTTTTTACTCTTTTACAGCAGGGTCGTTTTTGTGTTTTGTTTACTCAAACTTTACACCCACTAACTTAGCAGCTTGCCTCTGTACTTCACACTAAATTATAGACTCATTTTCTGAACTCTCTGTAGCTCTGCTGTTTTATTACTTTAAAATGCAGTGGTCCCTCTCCCCCCCCCCTTGTGTGTGTGTGTCTCTCTCTCTATCTATCTATCTATCCATCTCTCTCCTTATGTGCTGTTCTCCCCCATGGTCTCTTTCTCTCTCTGCCTCTCTTCCTCCCCCTCTGACTCTCATCCCTTATGTAATGAAAGAATCTATAAGCATAATTTGCAGCATTAAAGTAAAAAGTATGTTTTAAACATATTTTAATGGGCATGGATTTCTAGATCTCATAATCAGAGCAAGCATTGTGTTATCTGGCAAGAGTTTCTGTTACAATCCTTTAAACTAAAATCAGATGTTTACTAAGTTGTTTACTAAGTTGACCAGTTTTCCAAGACACCATTTAAAGGGACATGAAACCCATATGCAAATTTAAATAACTTTCCAATTTACATCTAATATCTAATTTTCTTCATTATTTTGATGTCCTTTGTTGAAAATCATATCTAAATATGCTCTGTAGCTGCTGATTGGTGGCTGCACATAGATACCTCATGTGATTGGCTCACCCATGTGCATTGCTATTTCTTCAACAAAGGATATCTAAAGAATGAAGGCGTATCCTGCCACTGCCTCACCAGCCTCTGACGTCACTGCACGTCACTGATAGTTGGATACCTTCAGGAGATCCATAGCACCTTCTGGAACAACCTAGGCCCCCTGCAGGTCAGGTACCTTTATAATAATGGAATGTGGCTGACCCCACAGTCTTTTTTTTTTTTTTTAGTTTTTAAATAAGCTTTATTAGCGAAATGGTATAACAAAAGAGGCAAACATATAAGTATGTTCAGTACAAAACAGTATTCAGTTATTATACAATATTTGCAGATGTATAGTTAATCAGAAACATTTCGCGATATGGTAGGTATTCAATTCTAGTCTAACAGCCTAGATAGTGACATCAGGTATAAAACCATTATACACCGACTATACTTAACAAAACTCTTCACATAGACTGTTTATATGCCAAGAACCATCGCATTAGATGATTCTCTGTTTAAATAGTAGGTAATGCGCAATGAAAATTATAGTTCATTGAGAACAGAACAACAATAAAAAATCTCAATTCCACAGCTTACTTTTACACACCGCTGTGGGTCAAGTTGTTCTCGATGTATTAATCTCTAACAGGTAGGAAAAAGAGTTTGGAGTAGGGTAGATTAGCCAACCTTCCGAAGAAGGGGGATGAAAAAAATGGGGGAGAGAGGGGAGAGTGAGGAGAAGAGAAGCAGTAGATATGTGAGAGGTTTTCTTAATCAATTTATCCCAGTTCATTAGTACACTGTCTATTAGTGGATAGAGCTGATCTCAGAGGGTCTGTGGGCGGGAGAAATCCACGCCAGGGCGCCTGAGTTTCCCCTCTTTAGGATAGCATTGTCAACATGTATCCAAGCTTTTTGGGTTGAGTTTTGGCACCATTCTACCAATCTCTGGAGGGATATTGCCCTTTGGTATATCTTCAAATCGGGCACTCCCAATCCGCCTCTACTGCGGGGTAAGAATATCGTTCTCCTACTGATTCTCGGTTTTAGATCTCTCCAGATATACAACTCTATAGCCGATTGAATTTGATGTAGGATATGGGAAGCTGTAAATGATGGGATAGTCTGCATGATGTAGAGCACTCTTGGCATCACATTCATTTTGACCACTCCTATGCGGCCCAGCCAGGAGATGGTTTTATTTCTCCAATTTGACAGATCTCTACAGATCTCATTTTTGATATTCTTGTAGTTCAGAGACACTATCTCTTTAATATTTAATGTCAAGAAGACACCCAAGTATTTCAGTTTATCTTTTGCAATTCTCAATGGACAGCCTCTATTCAGTCTCTCAAACTCAGCCCCGGGAATCGTGATGTTCATGATCTCAGACTTTGAGGGGTTTAAGAGAAAGTTTGACACACCGCCAAAGAGTGTGAATTCTTCAATAGCCATTGTGAGGGATTGTCCTACATCTGATATCAGCAGGAGGACATCATCAGCATACATGGCAAGCTTATGTGTGCTGCCTCCGATACTGATTCCACTAATCTCAGGGTTCGTTCTAATTCTGGTCGCTAATATTTCAATCGTCAGAGCCAACAGGAGGGGAGACAGGGGACAACCCTGTCTAGTCCTGTTGCGAATATCGAAGGGATTTGAAAGGGTTCCATTTACTCTCACCCTGGCATTGGGTGTTGAGTATAATGACATTATCCAGTTTGTGAGTTTAGGCCCAAAACCGAATTTTCCCATTGTGAGTCGCATAAATGTCCAACTGACCCGATCAAATGCTTTTTCAGCATAGGTTGAGATCAGGGCCAGCGGGACTGAATTGTTATGCGCGAATGTTATCATCTGGAGGACTTTTAAGGTATTGTCTCTCGCCTCACGTCCCGGTATAAAACCCACCTGGTCGGTGGAAATAAGGTGTGGGAGATGTCTATTGAGGCAGTTGGTAAGTACCTTCGCCAATATCTTAACGTCTGCGTTAAGCAACGAGATAGGGCAGTAGTTCTCTGGACTAGATTCTGGTTTGCCTGGCTTGAGGATCACAGCAATGTGGGCCTCAAGCATTGTATTAGGCAGAAATGGGTCCTCTGACAGTTGGTTAAAGAGATTTATCATTTTCGGCGCAAGTATGTCGCCAAACATTTTGTAGTACTTGGCTCCGAAACCATCAGGGCCTGGGCTCTTGCCCGAAGTTATATCCCTGAGAGCTTGCTTAAGTTCCATAGGAGTAAATGGGGAATCTAAGGCCTCAGAGTCCTGTTTCGAGAGCTTTGGGGTGCTGACAGTAGCAAGATACTCTAATATCTTGTGTGTCTCTTGTTCCTGAGTAGGGGAGTGACCCTCTGCTCTATTCGCATTCTGGATATTGTATAGGATTTCGTAATAAGATCGAAAGATCTCAGCGATAGACCTCCCATCTTCCCTAAGCTTCCCATCTGGGTGAGTCATACTATGTACATATTGTTTCTTTTTTTTCCGGGCAACAGCCCTAACTAGCAGCCGTCCTGCCTTGTTCCCCTGTTCGAAGAACTGTTGTCGCAGAAAGAGGGCCGCTTTCTGATAATCTTCTTGCAGGAACTTCAAGAGTTTCGTTCTCGCCTGCAACATACTCTTATCGAGCGCTGCATCTGTTGGTGCAACCTTGTGTGCACGCTATGCGTTTTCAACTTCAGAAAGAAGTTTCTGATATTTCATTCTTCTACTCTTAACTATCCTGGCTTTCTGCTTCAGAAAGAGGCCTCGGATAGTACACTTATGGGCTTCCCATACTGTGGTTGGCGGTGTTTCTGTTCTTTCATGTATCTGAAAGTATTCAGTCAGGGCCTTCTCTATTTCTAGTTTAAAGACTGGATCATCCAACAAGGTATCATCCATTCTCCAAATATA
Source organism: Bombina bombina (assembly GCF_027579735.1). Lineage (NCBI taxonomy): Eukaryota > Metazoa > Chordata > Amphibia > Anura > Bombinatoridae > Bombina > Bombina bombina. Next base: position 119,681,361 of record NC_069506.1, read on the forward strand.
AGGTGTGATAGGCGCGTCAGACCATAGAATTGAACATGTAACTGGGGCATGATCTGACCAGGTGATAGGAAGTATATTGCTAGACGTAGCAACTGTGAGGCCAGTAGCGTCTGTAAACCAATAATCTATTCTCGAGTATTTTTTATGGGGATGGAAGAAGAATGTGAAGTTCTTAGATGTGGGGTGGTGTGATCGCCAAATGTCATGTAATGCTGCATCTCTGAGTGAGGATGTTATGCGTTTGAGGGTCTTATGGGGTACACTGGAGATTCCGTCTGAGGTGTCTAGATTAGGGTTCAGAGGTGCATTCAAATCTCCCCCAAGAAATATTATACCAGTCTGTAGTTCAAGTACTTTATGGATAACCTTTTGAAAAAAGGTCTGCTGGGATTGGTAGAGTTATGGGTCTACCATATAATAGTCCTATCAGCAACAGGTATCTGCCCTCTGGATCTCTATGTGCTTGCGTAAGTTGAAACGGTATGTCTTTGCTAAAAAGAATGCCCACCCCATTTTTTTTTTTGGACCAGATGCAAAGAAAGCAGTGGGATATTGTCGACTAAACCAGCGGGGCTCATGGCCAGCAGCAAAATGTGTCTCTTGTAGGTAGACAACATGTCCACCTTGTCTGTGTATGTCTCGTAAGACCATAGAGCATTTAGTTGGGCTGTTCAGGCCCTTTACATTTACAGAAAGTAGCTCTATCTTTCGGGGGCAAGCTTCTATGTGTGAGGACGTCATGTTAATGACGATGGGAGTGGGAGGGGAAGGGAAAAAAAAAAAGGGGTGAAGGAAATGCAGAGAGATATGCAAAGTTGAATGGAGGAGAAGGATGAGAGTAAGAGAGAAAGGAAGAAGGCGACCTAAGTCGTCAAACAGTGGAAAAAAGTAAGAACAAACCTATGCAATGAACGATGCAATCAAACAGTAGTTCAATAATGTAACTTACACAGGCAAGTGTCAGGTGGGGAAATAATTAAGTCAAACTATGTATAACAAAGGCAGGGGTAGTGTTCCCTGCTATTCTACACTATTTAGAAAACTTTTGTAAAACATTAAATAGAAACAAGTACAGTTGTGTGTTGCATTTTTGCAACTTACTCTTTATCTGTTCAAAAGGAAGGAAGGAGCTCTAATATCAAACATTTTTCATAAAAGATAATAACCTGGTGTACAGTGTTATAAATCATGTGAAGCAATATAAACTGAGACCGAAGTACATCATATAGGGACAGACTCTGTCTTCACCCACGACTGCTGTTGCGTAAACAAATCATCACATCTCTATGACTCTCGCCACTCCAAGGGCATCTCACTCACCCAAACCGGGTGTTCCTTTTAGCCTGGATAGGTCAATAGGACATGTGATGTTCATTATACCACCAACAGGGAGGTCCGTAACCGGGCCCAGCTGAATCATAACTCAAGGGCGTTATAGGGATGCGGCGGTCTATGGAGTGCCATATGGGACACCTATTACCATCTTAAGCTTTCTATTACTAGTATACCTGCAACACTTTCAACTAGAGTATATTCAGTAGTAATGAGATAGGCATATGGTAATTTAAACCATCTTGGGGTTGAATCTCTTCTATGCTCCCAATATCAGTGGGCGATCTCAGTATATTGTTTGGGAGGCTCGTGATGTATATACTGATCAATAGGTTATCATCTGAAAAACCATGTTTTGGGGCCATATTAAGTTAAAGCTGAAGGGTTATTGTAAGTACGTTATAAGACCTCTGATTATATTGTATGGGCCTCTAGTTTGTCTAAGCGGCTCACAATCTACATCTAGGTAATACACTCAGTCATCACTTTAATATTGAGCCTGTCATATACATGCATACAGGCGTCCTAGCAATGATAATACATTTGTTAATAACAATTATCTATCTGGGCACAGTCAATGTATTACTGATTAAGTCATTGTAGAACTATATATTGGATCAGCATAAAATGTCCATTAAATTTAAAGGTTGACTTATCTGAGTCGTCCCTCTATTGTTGAATCAGTAGAATTAAGTCCATCAGCTCATTATAAGAGCCGAGCAGTCCAGAGCAGCTGGGAGGGTGGGTACCAGGAGGTGTCTGCTGGTCATTCTAGATGATGTATCTCATTGGGTTCCCCCAAGGCCTGACCCTCCGACGCTGCAGGAGCCTTAGAGGGAAGTCTGATGTTGAGGCCCAGGGCCCGGCTGAAGGCAGGCAAGTCAGCAGGGGTCTTGAGGATGTGTGTGGTGTTATTTTTAGAGACAATGAGGCTTGTAGGGAAGCCCCATCTGTAGGGGATTTTGTTGGCTTTTAGTGTAGATGTGACAAACCTGAGTTCTCTCCTTTTCTGGAGGGTAGTTGGGCATAAGTCAGAGTAGACCTGCAATTCCACTCCTCTAAATTTGATCTGTTGTTTGTTTCTGGCCAGACGTAAAATATCCTCCTTCTCTTTAAAAGATAAAAGTTTTAAAATGATGTCTCTAGGAGGGGCCCTTCCTGGGGGTTTAGGGCGCAGAGCCCTATGTGCTCTCTCTATTTGGATGTCAGGGCAAAAATCCTTGTTTCTGAGGTATTTAACAAAATCCTGGATGTATGCTTGGATAGCGGCAGGTTCAACTGATTCTGAGGTTATTCCTCCTGCTGCGGTTTTCGAGGTCTTCGATTCTCTCTAATAAGGTGTGTACAGTGTTTTCTTGGGCCTGTAGGAAGCTGGTCTGGTGCTGTAAATCAGAGCTAAGGGCCTCTTGTTTTTCCTCTATCTGTGTTACTCTCTGATCTACAGCTGAGATGTCACTTTTTAATTCCTGGAACATAGACTTAAAATCTCTCATCGCTTCTTTTATGTCCTCCTTAGAGGAAAGAAGCTTAAGATCATCTTTGGTAACACAGGTCTGATGAGTGGACATTGTCTCTGTATTATGAACCTGAGCTGCAGTAGTTTTCAGGTTTGTGTCTGATTTTGCAGCTGTAGGATCGTTATTTATTAAATAATTTTCCAAGATGGTGGGCTGAGTGCTTTTAGGAGGCCTAGTATTTCTTTTACTAGACATTACATGCATCAAGATAGACTGTTTTATATAGATGGAGTCTCCAAGCAGTTAATCCCTTTCCTCTCTTATCCCTCACAAATATAGAACACCGTTATAAGGTATAGATCAGTTGTGAGAGCCAGCAACCTTAAGTATAGTTACATTTGCTCCTTAAGAGACACAGGGCAGTGATGTGGAGGCCAGGAGTGTTTATTTAAGGTACAGTGTCCAAGGCAGTGTTACTCTGCTAGTCCACCCTTGAAATGCTGACAATTTATTCTGCCCAAATAGCTAAAGTGTATATCGGGTAAAGTCAGTAAAGTTCCTGTCTAGATGTCGTGTGGGCTAGTAGTAAAGGGCCTGTTTATGATCTGTGGTACTTCCCTTAGTGATCTGTAACTGCTCAGGCCAGGGTCCGGTGCTACCCGGGAGTTTATGTTACCTGTCCGGTAGTGAGACCTGAATGCTGCGCTCCCCTGCCAAATGGCGCTACCTCTATTGTGGAGACCCGGTGTTCCCAAGCTGTCGGCGATTGCACCGCACCACTTCTGAGGGTTGTCGTGCTCTCAACACTGGTCTCCGGGATCAGGTCACGTGTTGCCGGGATCCGGCTCTTCAATCCGCCTTAGATTTTTGTTGCATCGGTTGAGATCAGCAAATCCCACATGGCAGGCCCCACCGCCGCAGGACAGGAAAGTCCGTGCTGAGTCAGAAGCGCTCCGGCGCTGGTCAGGCGATCTCCGACTCCCACTTCTTGAGGTTAGTTGTAGATAGTTCAGAGTCGGATCTCCCACATAATGTTTGTGCGATCCAGTTAGGGATATTTTCTTGAGCTCAGTGCTCTTCAGGTGGATGCGGTCTAATGAGAAGGCCTCTAACTTACGGCTCCCTTCTGTCACCGCTCTGCTATGCCATCCGGTCCAAGAACCTGTGTAAAGTTAGTGAGCTGTGTTTAGAGCAAAGTGATAATCCGTTTATAGACTAGTTTATGCCATGTGTGTACTTGTTTTGAGTGTAGTTATAGCAGGGACTACAGAGCTTGTTTAGAAAGCAGCCATTCCAGTCCGTGGCTAGGCTCCGCCCCCGAACCCACAGTCTTTTATGGAAAAGTTAGCTGTACCCCTGAAACTTCAATTTGAGATTCTTAGATTTTTTAGTCTTTTAAAACACTGGGGATTTCAGAAAGAGGGCCTGAGAGAGCTGAATAGATGGGCAAGTTACTGGATTAGAGATTGCAAGACAGGAGGCATTTTATCTTTTTAACTACTATACCCTTATAGATGTTCAAACTGAATTCTTATCAAATCCCCAAAGAGTGTGGGAGACAGTGGACACCAAATTCTGGACTAGGGAGTTGGTATTTGCCAGGAAGACTCTGCACTGTGCTACCCTTTGGGAACTACACTACAAGATAGCTGTAAGATGGCACTTAGTACAGGCACACCTTCATAAGATATTTCGAAATGTTTCGCCAATATGCTAGAGGGGTTGCGTCCAATTTGGTACATGGGTGCATATCTGGTGGGATGGTCCAAGACTTAGACCTTTCTGGAGGGACTGTTTCAGATTACTGGGAGATATGAACTTACCACGTACCCCAGCAGTAAGTTTGCTACACCTGTTTTTCCTCAAAATTACATTAGCAAGAAAAATGTTTCAAACATACTTCCTGGCGACAGCCAAACTGATTATTGCCAGATAGTGGAAACAGTTTTTACTCCCCACACTTCAAGTAGTTCTAAACCATTTGAAATGTATTAAGAGAATGGAGGAGTATGTCTTTAGACTTAAAGATAAGCTACACTTATACTATGAAATCTGTGCACAGTGGAATTAAATGTTTCCAGATTAAAAACATGTATCCCCTGCATGACTGGATGGGACTAAATAAATAGACGATCAATTTTTCTTATTTCTTTATCTTCCCTTTTCTCCCCTCCCCCTTACTCATACTTTCTATCGGTAGTATCATAGTTCTCCTAGAAAGAGGTTTATCATATGCTATATGGTAGTACCCAGTACCTTATACACTTCAAGAGTAAAACTTACAGAACCACTAATGTGTTGTCTCTCCTTCTTCCTGGCCTCTAAGATGTACTATTAGGCAGAGGCTTCCACCAGCTCAATACGTGACATGTATATCACACTACGAGGCGATAACGTTTTTTGTAAGAGGTTATTCTGATGTTTATATGTAAAAAATAAAAAGGTACTGAATATTAAAGCTTACAATGGACATTGTTGATACGGCGTGAAAGTATGGACTATTTTGAATATTAAGATGGCAAATAAGCTAATGTACAATAGAAAAGTGGCGTCCAGCACACAGAGATCCCAAAGAGGAACAGACTATGCCTGTGTCTGTGCACCTGAATTATCCCGCTATGTCTACTAATGAAGTAACAACAGGTTCTCAGACTTTTGCTTATACAGAATTGGAGGCCTCAAGGATCACAACTTTAGTGTGGGGTTCCCGCAGCTTTCTACACACAGCTTCATCTGATCTGGCAGGTACACAGCATGATAAATTATCTAAACGATTACTTGCTTATGATCTACATGCTACCACCCTAGCGGAATACTACAGATTTTGAACAAGTGGAGCAGTCATGTTCTTTTATTAAAGACACAAATGATTTTCTGTTTAAGATTAAAAAATTCCAACTAGAGACTGATAAGTTTATTATATATAGTCTTGACATCACTAGTCTTTACAACTCTATATCTCATACTAGTGGTATGGGCTCTGTCAGTAGTGCACTACATTCAACAGGTTTGTATCCTAATCTAGAAATTAATTTCATTTTACAACTTCTTGAGGTGATTCTATATAATAACTACTTCCTATTTGAGGATAAGTTTTATCTTCAGCTACAGGGGACTGCTATGGGCTCCAACATCACCCCTAATTATGCCAATATCTACATGAGCTCATTCGAAGAAATATTATTTGTATTTGAACATCCAGTATTTTGTCAGTGTGGCGCTACATTGACAACATTTTTGGGATCTGGCTGGGCGAGTTAGGGCTCTTGAGTCCTTTGTGGCTGACCTTAACAATTCCACAACTATCATTAAATTAAAATTAATCAGCAGTGACTTTAACATTGACTTCTTGGATGTGTCTGTGACAAAAGATGGACATGGGTTCATAACAGATATCCTTAGAAAAGACACTGATAGGAATACCTTATTATGTTTTGATAGAGCTCATCATCCATCGCTTGTCAGGTCGCTTCCATGGAGCCAAATGCTCAGGGTAAAACGCATTGTAGATGATCAAGCAAAATCTGTAATTAGATGGGTGATTCATTTTTACAAAGGGGTTATCCCAAAAAGCTCATTTCTGATACTATTAAAGCGTTACTTCCCATTCAAAGGGAATCCTTGTTAAAACCTAGGCCCCCTAAGGGCACTAACAAGAGAATCACATTTGTCTCTGAGTTCTGTAGACATTGGGGTATTTTCCAACGCTGTAACCCTGATATTGATGAGTTATGCCAGTTCCCTATGCCTGCGTATAAACGCAGCAAAAATTTGAGAGATGTTCTCATTAAAGCTGATATTGGCCCTGGCAGAGCTCACCAACAGGGTTACATCACTAAAAAGAGTTTAGGGTGTTTCCCTTGTCTAGGTTGTATAAATTGTAGCTCAATAATTAAAAGTCCATATTTTTTGCATCCTCAAACTGGTTATAAATTCAAATATAGGTATTATATTATTTTACTTGTAACACTAATTATGTTGTTTATTTAATTAAATGCCCATGTGGGCATGTCTATGTTGGTGAATCTACCAGACACATTGGTGATCGCATTACCGAGCATAAAAGTAACATAAGATGTAAAGTCATCACAGCCCCGGTAGCGCACCACTTTTTATCAGCAGGACACCAAATCAGCCAACTTCGGTTCCAAGTTATCGAACAGATAAAAACCCCAAGGCAGGGTGGTAACAGGGATCTGTTACTCAAACAACAGGAAACTTTTTAGATCGATAAGTTAGATAGCTTGGAACCGAAGGGGATGAATAGGGAAATCAATTGGTCAGTGTTTTACTAATACATTTCTCCTTTATCCCTCTCCTAGTTGGGGGTCAACGACATGCTTTTTCTACATTCAAATAAATATCCTTATGTTCTTTTTTATTTTTGAATATGTCTAGCATGTCCTCTTTTGCTGTCTGCCTAGCCAAATCATTAATTGCTTGGTATTCTCTCCAAATCTCTGAGATATCTTGTGATATAATACATGTTTCTTTGCAATATATTTTTATTAAAGGGACAGTCAAGTCCAAAAAAACCTTTCATGTTTCCAATTTACTTTTATCACCAATTTTGCTTTGTTCTTTTGTTATTCTTAGTTGAAAGCTAGACTTAGCAAGACTTATATGATAATTTCTAAGCCCTTGAAGGCCGCCTCTAATCACATGCTTTTATATTTGCTTTTCACAGCAGGGGAGAGCTAGTCCAGGTAATCCCTATAGATAACATTGTGAGCACGCCCGTGAATTGTGGCAGACACTGCACTAATTGGCTAAAATGAAAGTCAAAAGATAATAAATAAAATGTCATGTGATCAGGGGTCTGTCAGAAGAGGCTTAGATACAAGTTAATCACAGAGGTAAAAAGTGTATTATTATAACTGTTGGTTATGCAAAACTGGGGAATGGGTAATAAAGGGATTATCTATCTTTTAAAACAACAAAAATTCTGGTGTTGACTGTCCCTTTAAACTGACAGTAAAAGCATATGATTTATGCCCTCCTATATTGCTAGTTTGATGTTTTACTGTTGTTATTTTCTTGCTCAGAACACTGAGTAAGTTGTCTCAGCAACATTGTATATACTTTGTATCCTTGAGGTTTCTTATCTGTTTTTTAATTTAGCACTTCTACATACATGATCTGAACAGGGTGCTAACCATTGTGTATACAATTCACTGCTTAGAATGTAAGGGTTAAATTCCCAGTTAATTGCCTATTTAAAACAGGTGTGCTGTGTTCATGATTTTATTACATGATTAAGGGGCATTGGCCCCGAAACGTTGTGTTTATGTCTGTTCCTGTTATGTAATAAAGAATAACGTTTGCTACATGAGGAATTTCTCCATTGCCTTTTTCCAAATAAGCTAATGTAACCAGAATTACTGTTTATTGTAATGTCTTATACTTTTGTATGTTGATTTTGCATTACCTTAATAAAAATTATTTAAAGGGACATAATACTCATATGCTAAATCACTTGAAACTGATGCAGTATAACTGTAAAAAGCTGACAGGAAAATATTACCTGAGCATATCTATGTAAAAAAGGAAGATATTTTACCTCACAATCTCCTCAACTCAGCAGAGTAAGTTCTGTGTAAAAAGTTATAGTTCACCTGCTCCCAGCTGCAGGTAAAAATAAAAAAAAAATGAAGAAATGAACAGCAGCCAATCAGCATCAGCAGTGCTGAGGTCATGAACTCTTACTGTGATCTCATGAGATTTGACTTAACTCTCATGAGATTTCATAGTAAGCTTCCTTTACCTGATTGGTGAAATAATATGAGAGTTCACTAGGCTCATCCCCTAAGCTGTCCCAGGACAGACACACTAAAATGCTGCTTAGAAATCCTTTACAATGGGAGGTGGCTACTGAGGAACTTTTGAGGTAAAATATCTTTCTTTTTTACATAGAGATGTTCAGGAGATATTTTCTAGTCAGCTTTTTACAGCTATGCTGCATCACTTTCAAGTGTTTAAACATGTGGGTATTATGGCCCTTTAATAAAAAAAATGAATTTAATGAAAATTAAATTACGTTACAAAAATAGAGGGGCTGCTAATAATTGCCAACGTCATACTAATTAAAGAATCATTCACCAAAATGTATAAATTTATACCTTAATACAGCTACAGGGCTTGATTTACAATAAGGCAGAGTAGACATGTGACTACAGATGCCCTCCATAGAGGAGAACCTGTCTCTGGCTGCTATAAATACCAGTCAGCTGGCAAACCAAGTCAAATAAAGATAGCAAGAGAACAAAAAAAATTTGATAATAGGAGTAAATTATAAAGTTGCTTAAAATTGCATGCTCTATCTGAATTATGAAAGAAAAAAATTGGGTTTACAAACCCTTTAAGGTTGCTGCGAATATTATGCATGCGCGGCATCTGGCTTCTCCGCACATGCGTGATGCTGTTGTTTCTCTGCCGGCGGCCATCTTATTTAAGGTCGCTGGCACAGAGATGAATGATGAACAGGGAGTGGGGATGCTTAAGATTTTGGTACCTACGGCACCTGGCCTGTAAATCCGGCCCTGTACATCTAAAACTAGTTGCACTATATTCCATAAAGTTCTGGTTTTCTCCTCTTGGTTTGCTATTACTATTGTTCTGATGAAGCGGGATTACCCCAAAATGTCAGCATTTCACTAAAACCTAATACATAAGCATAAAATTCCTAAATACAAAGTATTAAAAAAAATTTTTACAAGCAAAGTTCAATTTTCAATACCTGCTCAGATTATTTTTTGTAATATCCAACACTAAATCGATTTCATGTAAATTAAATTACATATTACAGCAATATAAGAATACATTTTATTTTACTTTAAGACGGTTTTGAGTGTAAGGCAACAAATAGCATCTACCTACTATTGTGATAAGAGCAACAGGTAAAAACTTATATTTTCAGTCATGTGTTTCATAGTTGCCAACATTTTAAAAAAAAATTCCAGGGACACTTTGAAGCAGAGCAAGCAAGCGGGTTACTGGAGTATTGACGACCTACTGTTCAACTGCTCCGCCCCCTCAGTTCTGCAATCAAAACATACCCATTTGAAAGTAAAAAAGAGCGCAGGGATTGCATGAGAACGGAGCGGCATAAGGGCTGGGCTCCTGGCTGGAAGGACAGGGGGGAAGGGAGAAGAGGGGGGGGGAAGGAGTTAGGTTAGAGAATAGGGAAGTAGAAGATAAGAATGAGAGGAGGGACTGAAGAGCAAGAGATAGAAGAGGGGGGTTGGAAAAGGTACATATAGGGGGAACAACAGGAAGTGGCTTCAGTACTAACCTTTTTTGTTTCAGGAGCTGCGTGTAGCTGTTGTCGAAGAAGTTGTGAAGATGCCGTCGAGAAGCAGGAAGATTCCCAAGCGTTTCCTCACAGATGATGAGACCCTCTGGAAGACGAGAGCGATCCGGGCGCAGAAGAGATTGAAGCTCCTGGAAAAGAAGCAAGAAGAGAATCAGAAGAAGCAGGAGACGGTATTACAGCAGAAGGCAGCGGTAAACCCCCCAGAGAGAGCGAGAGGACTGGATGGTAATGTGAGTATGAGAGGCAGGGCTGTGGCAGAGGAAGGGGCCAATTCCGATGTGAGTATGGGGGAATTGGTTCTGTTTAGTGGGTCAGAGCGGTCCAGCAGTCCAGAGATCCCTTTGGGCCAAGGGGGCAGTCCGGTCGCAGTGCGAGGGCGGGCAAGGGCTTACAAGGTGGGCGCAAGGCAGGGCGCAAGGCAGGACACGCAGCTGCGTAATGTGGGCCCAGATGGTGCGGGTTTCAGCAGCCAGGCGGGCGGGCAGTTGCGGGGGCGAGAGCGGGCTTATAGTGAGCGTGCAATGTCAGCAGATAGAGGCTCAAGTTCCAGACATAGGCGCGGCAGTCCCCTTCCTTCTTCCCCTTCCCCCCCCCTCTTCTCCTTCTTTCTCCGGTAGTGCGCGGGATGGGCGCATGCGCACGGCAGCAGGGCGTGCGTCGCGCGATGACGTCATCGCGGGGGATTACAGGCGCAGCATAGAGGGGAATGGCAGCAGGAGCATAGTAGCAGGGGGAGCTGGGAGCGGGCGGGGGACGCGCATTAAAGAAAGTAAACAAGGCACAGCAAGCGGAGTAGATAGGAAGGCAGACAGGAAAACAGGAAGGAAGGGAGCATCAGGGAATGCTAGCCCTGCAGGCCGGGGACTCGGCGGTCCAGGCTCACAATCAGAGGAGTCAGGGGAAGAGAGGGAGGGACGAAGCAGAAGTAGGGAGGGGGTTAAAGAAAGAAAAAAATATTGTGAAGTACACAGAAAAGGGGCGAGGGACAGCAGGGCCACAAAAAGGGTCAGGTTAGAGGAGAATAGCGTAGAGCGCCCCATGATGATTAGGGATACAGAAGGCCATACATATGTGAGGGTGGAGGAGGAAAGGAGGGTTAAGGATACAGAGGATGGGGGGGCGCAGCAGTGGGAGGTCAGGTCACCGGTCTTTGAAACAGGATCAAAGAAAGGGGGGGGATGGCACTAATTCAAATATGACTATGTTACAGAAGAGGGACAAGGCGGGTAAAGTAATCAGCGGAACAAGGGACAAAGAGGGCGAGGTGAGCACGGCAGTGCCGCAAGGAATGGTGGTGGAGGCAGACAAGGAGGGACAAGACGGACATCACACGCTGCAGAAGAAACACGGTAAGCAAATGTTTTATAGTGATAGTAGTGAATCTTCGTTAGATAGTTCAACTGATGATGATTTTGAGGATGATAAACGTAATGGGAGGGGGCATAGAAAAATCTTGAAAATTGTAAGAAAATTGTATGCTAAGCAAGAAAAAAATAAGGTGGTGAAGGAAGGGTACGAGGATGGGGACAGCAGTGATAATGCAGTAAATTTAGATGATGAAGTAGCAGCGACCAAGCTCTTACCCCTTCCCACACATTTGAAGGCGAAGGTTGTTAGGAAAGCACAGAGAGGACGGTATGTGGATGTATTTGAAATGACTAGGGAAGCTTTAGCAGTTAAATCTAATGAAGGTAGGGGGAGAAAGGCAAGGCAAACATTCCCAGAATGGGTGAAAGGGATGGTCATATATGCAGAATGTTTTCTAACGGCCAATCCAGATAAGATGAAAGGGGTGCTGAGATACATACATTTGATAGCGGAATGCTACACCACATACGGGGGTTTTGCATGGAAGGATTACGATAGGGAATTTAGGAAAGGAAATATACAATTGGGAGGTAAAGGTAGGAAGGATTTTGGGGTAAAAATACTAGATACGTGGACGAGGTTGATGAAGGTCCCTGAAGCACAAGGTAGGCCCATAGGGCAAGGGAAAACATTCAGAACAGAGGCAAAGGAATGCTGGGCGTTTAATGACAAGAGGTGCGACAGGGGGAATTCATGTAAATATAAGCACGCATGTAGGCATTGTGGCGGAGCGCACTCAGGAGTGGATTGTAGGAAGGGTAATGCCAATAACAATAGCAAGTTTTCCTTTCGAGGGCACGGGGGCAACGGTAGCGGAGGAGGAATGGCGGGTAATGGCCAAAACGCCGCTGAGGGTAGATAGGATCATTGAGGAATTGGCAATGTACCCGCTGAAAGAGGAAAGGATTTTGTTAACAAATGGTTTGCGTGTAGGTTTTGTGGTCCCAGTTAAAACAGAAGTTAAAGGGGCTATGCAGGCGAGAAATTTAAAATCTGCAGCAGAATTTCCAGGAGTACTAGCGGAAAAATTGAGGAAGGAGGTTAAATTGGGGAGAATGGCAGGGCCATTCAAGGAGAAGCCGTGTGCTGACTTGATTGTGTCCCCCCTGGGAGTAGTTCCCAAGAAAGAGAAGGGTAAATACAGGATGATACAGCACCTGTCCTACCCCAGGGGGAATTCAGTCAACGACGCAATTGACAAGTTGGATTCTTCAGTGCAATATCAATCATTTGATAGTGCGGTAAGAATAGTGAAACGGCTTGGAAAAGGGGCGTTGATGGCAAAGATAGATGTGGAATCTGCTTTTAGGTTATTGCCTTTGAACACAGTTAGTTTTAATTTAATGGGTTGTAAGTTTGATGGTGATTATTACATAGATAAGTGTTTGCCCATGGGGTGTTCGGTTTCTTGTTCAGTTTTTGAAAAGTTTAGTTCATTTTTGCATTGGTTGTTTACAGAAAAAACAGGATGTGAGAGTATGTCTCACTACTTAGATGATTTTTTGGTGGTAGGCAGGAAAGAGACAGGGGAATGTAGAATCTGGAAGGAAGAGCTAGAGGCAATGTTCAAACAGTTGGGAGTGCCAGTAGCAACGGAAAAGTCGGAGGGGCCGGGTACGAGGCTGGTTTTCCTGGGTATCATGATAGATTCCGCAAAGGGGCAATGCGAGCTCCCTGCGGATAAGATTGAGAAGGCGAGACATATGATAAAAACGATGTTGAAAAGGAATAAGGTGACTCTTAGGGAAATGCAGAGATTGCTGGGGGTTTTGAATTTTGCGTGCCGGGTAATACCGGTGGGTAGATTATTTAAAAGAAGGTTGGAAATGGGGACAAAAGGGGCAAAGCTGCCCGAGCATATGGTGCGCGTCAATAAGGAAATGAAGGAAGACCTCAGAGTGTGGGAGGCATTTTTAGATGAATTTAATGGTATCAGGATATGGGAAGAGGCAAGGTCAGTGGAAGAATTGGAGTTGTTCACAGATGCAGCAGGCAGTGCGGGGTTTGGAGCGTATTTGCAAGGTAGATGGAGCGCGGGCGAATGGCCCGCAGATTGGAAGGAGAAAGGGTGGATAAAGAACATGACTTTGCTTGAATTGTTTCCCATTATAGTAGCGATAGAGCTGTGGGGCCATGTATTAGAGAACAAAAGAATCATCTGTTGGTCCGATAATAAGGCAGTAGTGGATGTAATGAATAATTTGTCGTCATCATCTAACCCGGTTATTAAGTATTTGAGATATTTTGTATTAAAGTGCCTTAAGCACAATATTTGTTTTAAAGCACAGCATATACCAGGGTACAGGAATATTGTAGCAGACGCACTGTCAAGGTTTAAATGGGAAATATTTAGGAAGGTGGCTCCAAGGGCGAGGAAGGAAGGTGAACCCTGCCCTGTTCTTCTTTGGCAGATTGGCAGCAAATAGACGGAATCAGGGAGATGGTAGAGAAGTCCGTGGCGCCAAAAACGTGGGCCGTATACAAGAAGTATTGGGAGCGGTGGTGCGAATTTAACAAGATTATAGGTCGCGAGGAAGAAACGGTTCTTCTAGAATGGCTATGGGTATTGAAGCAAGGGGGGGTGAAGAAAGGGCAGTTGGGCACAGTACTGGCGGGGGTGTCGTATTTTTCGCAGTTATATGGGAGAAAGGATATAACAAAGAGATTTGTTGTAAGGAAAGTATTCAAGGGGTGGAGCGTAGGAGAGAAGAAGCAAGGCGATAGAAGGGAGCCGATAACAGAGGATAGGTTGGCGGAAATGTTAGCAGTGCTCAGCAAAGTATGTTTCAATGACGATGAGGCATTGGTATTCAGGGTAGCTTTCTCTTTGGCTTTCCATGGGGCATTGCGCATAGGGGAATTGCTGGCGAAGAATAGGAAAGACGTGGGCGGTGGTGTAAGGCGAGAAGATGTGAAATGGGGCGTGCGAGCAGTGCTAGTTTTAATTCGGAAATCAAAAACAGATACGGAAGGAAAAGGGGTATGGGTGTCAATGGGGAGGACAGGTGGCGCGACTTGCCCGGTGGCAGCAGTAAGGGATTATGAGCTAACAGCAAGGGCAGAGGGCCCGCAATTTGTTAGGCATAGGGACGGATCCGGCGTCACGGGTTTTCAGTTTAGGAAGGTATTGGAAAGAACGGTAGAAAGACTGGGTTGGTCAGATGCATACTATGCGCCGCACTCATTCAGAATAGGGGCAGCAACCAGTGCGGCATCTAGAGGATGTTCGATCGAGCAGATTAAAAAAATGGGAAGGTGGAAATCAGCAGCATACAAGTCCTACATCAGGCCAAAAGGGGGGGTTTGATTGCGATTAGGGATGCGAAGTCATGGCGCCAACCGAAATGAATTTAATTCTCCATTTTTCTTTGTGATTTGTTACAGGAAGAGCACTAAGGATATGGGTGGTAGGGCATTCATACGTGTACTGGGCGCAAGTTAGGGCTGCGACATTGGCAAAAGGGACACATTTGGGATTTAGATACACCGAAGCCAGTGTTAGGTGGATAGGAAAGAGAGGAATGAGGTGGGAAGAGTTGGTAAGCACCATACAGCAGGCAAGGCAGAGATGGGGGCGCCCGGACGTAATGATAATACATTTAGGAGGGAATGATATTGGAGCATACCCTCTGAGGGAACTGGAAGAAAGTATAAAAAGTGTAATGGGGTGGTTGGCGATAACATGGCAAGGAGTAAAGATAGTATGGTCAAACATAATATCAAGGTTGGTTTGGAGGAACACTGACACGCAGAGAGCGGGCTACAGAGCAAGGAGGAAGATTAATTTGGTAGCGGCAAAAGCAGTCAGGGGGATAGGTGGATCGGTGCTGGAGCACCCATTGTTGGCGGCAAAAAGGGAAGAGATATTCAGGCACGACGGAGTTCACCTGAACGAGGCCGGTAATGACCAGTTTTTGGAGGACATCAGGAGAATGTTGGAGGAAATGATCAAGGTAAGGAAAGGTCACGGGAAAAGTTTAAATGGTGTTTGGCAGAAAGAGTATTTCTTTGTTGGCATTGAAATCGGGATCTGGCACGTAGGCAGGGCTTGCGAGGGGCGGAGGGGATCCTGTAGCATACCCAGTCTAAGTCGTGATTCGGTGGTCTAGCTAAAGGCTGGTATATGCTGCAGGTTCGCTCCTCCCCTTCTGCTCTGCCACAGGGGGGGTTTGTGGTCCCCCCCCCTGACACGTGGGATCCAAGTTCAGGTTATGCAAATGCTGACGCATTTTTGAGTGTTATGTTGATTAAGGGTATGTTATTACCCAGGGTATGTTATTACCCAGGGTATGTTATTACCCAGGGTATGTTATTACCCAGTGAGAAATTTTTTGAATTTAAATTAAATTATTAAATGTGACCTTTCCATATTTAGCCAAACTCCTGTGTTGTGTCATTATTTCAGGTTGCCAGAATGGCAGAAGTGGTAATAGATGGTGGTGTTCAAAAAGTGGGTCAATTGGGTGTAAAGTATATGGAAGCTAAATGGAGCCTCTAAGACCTTATAGTATAGTCTAGACTTATCCATAGTTTATTATACAGATTACAGCACCAAGCTCTTACACCTACCCAGTCTCTAACACATTCTGGGCATATGGTTATTTTTACAACACAGCATCAAAATTAGAAAGACAAATAATATGTGAACCCATTTAATAATAACAATATTCCATTAGGAATGAATTATATTTAAATAATACACTTTATCTATTTATCATCTATATATCTGTATATATGCATGTGTGTGTGTGCGTGTATGTATATATATATATATATATATATATATATATATATATATATATATATATATATATATATATATATATATATATATATATATATATATATATATATAAACAACAAATGTTGTGCAAAAGAGATTTTCAGGGACATTTCCAGGGACAAAACAAATCCAGGGACATACAACAAAATCCAGGGACTGTCCCTGGAAATCAGGGACTGTTGGTAACTATGGTGTTTATGCTCGTACTGAATTGTTATAAATATAGTAGGGCATTCACTGGCCACTAAAGAGAAGGTATTTAAATAACTGTTTTACATATTTTGTAATATATTGCCAAGATATGTGCTGAGGGTATATGACAATTGAAAGTGTTTTGGATAAATGCTTCTAGATGAGTTTGAAGTACACTTTAATTTAGTACTTTTAGTGAGAATTTAACGCTGGCATTAATATTTATACCATTGAAATATATATATGAAAGTAATGGTGAGGGGGAAAAAAATCAGCCTAAATGAGTTCCAACCAAGCAAGAAATGACAAACTTTCTAGTCAAATCCAGGAAAATCCCTGTAAATGGGAACAAATCGTAAGGAAGCACTGAGCTTTGCTTGGCCTGGGAGGACTGACTAGCGACTGTAGGTAGGCTGCATTATTATGAGTCCTGCTGTTTTCTCTTTCCAAGGGGCAATAAAGAGATGATCACAGTTCATGGGAGGCACATGAGTGGGGACCAGCCATCATGAACGAGCTCTAGTGCCACCCCCGAGACGACTATACGCACAGACATATTTTGTCTTGTAAAATTTGTATTATTTGGGATACTTTTGTGAAGCATAAATATACCAGATATTTCAAACCGAGAACATAACACTGTACACAGCTCTAGAGGAGCCCCTGGAATGAGATGAAAATTAATTCGCTTTTTTTAATCATGCAATTTCACGTTGGATATCGGATGTTGTAGTATTTTATGCTGATCCCATCTAATGACTCATAAATAATTTGAACTACAAGTCCCAGAATTCCCTGCTTTGCTAGTGTCAAAGTGGACCATAATCCTGAAAAGGGAAATGCAGAAGCTGCGGCAGCGGGTGGCATACGCATTGTACCGGCCATTCTATAGGTAAATAAAAAAACGACTGTGTAGCATTGTAGCTTGTAGTAATGGGTGACTTAGGTCTGGAAGTTGTAGATGTACAACTGGGCTGAATGCTTTCTGGTGACAGTGACACTTTTGGTGTGTGTCCTCATACAACTTGTAGTAGTGCACAAGGGGGGACGGGGCTTTGCACTGACATACACCACATAAGGCTTTTAGACCATTATGAGTATTAATTAAAAAACGTCATTGCTGAAGAATCAATTTCAAAATCAATTCATATTAGATGCACGACACTATATATCATATATATTCTGCAGTAAAAAAATGTTTTTGTTTTTTTCCTGAACATTAGCTATAGAGAGCTTAAAGAGAATAGCTCTTTAGTGAAAGGGTGATCAAATGCTGCTGATGTATTGATTAAAGTGTCAAAAATGTGATTACTGTAACATTTTATAGTGACAGATGTTCATATGTGCAATTGTTTTCTTTTTTTTTTGCAATGGGCATTGTATTTGCATAAATTGTTTGATAAATATTTTCTAAAACCACATGGGATTTAAATATTACTATTTTATTGTAGTGTTTATTTAAAGGGTCATGAAACCCACATTTTTTATTTTGTGATTCAGATCATTTGTTTTTTTTCACAACCTTCCAATTTTGTGCTATCGAATTTGCTTAGTAGAAAAGGGTGTATAGTCAGGAGCAGTAGTGCATTACTGGGAGCTGGCTGCTGATTGGTGGTAGCTGCACATAAATTATTTTTGTCTTTGGTTCCACAGATGTGTTCAGCTAGCTCTCAGTAGTGTATTGCTGCCCCTTCAACAAAGGATACAAAGAGAATTAAACTAATTTGATTATAGAAATAACATGGAAAGATGTTTCAAATCACATCTCTATCTAAATCTATTTTTTGGGTTCCATGTAAAGTCAAAATTCAACTTTCATGATTCAGATAGAGCATGCAGTTTTAAACAACTTTCCAATTGACTTCTGTTATCAAATTTGCTTTGTTCTCTTGGTATCTTTTATTGAAGAGTTTAACTAGGTAGACTCATAAGAGCCTCAGTAGTGTGCACGTGTCTTTAGTACTCTATGGCAGCAGTGCTTTGCAACATTGTATAACAAATCTACAAATAATGTAGCAAAACACTGCTGCCATAGAGTACTAAAGACACGTGCACACTCCTGAGCTAGGGTTGCCACCTCGGCCATGTTTTTCTGGACACTTATAAGTTACACATGCTGCAGGGTTAGCAGGGCAGAACATGTATTGTGGTTCTGAACATCACATGAATAGTGCTGATGAACAGCACAATACATGTTCCTTCCTGCACACCCTGCAGCATGTGTAACTCATAAGTGTCCAGGAAAACATGGCCGAGGTGGCAACCCTAGCTCAGGAGTGTGCACGTGTCTTTAGTACTCTATGGCAGCAACCCTATCCTAAGCTCTTATGAGCCTACATTGTTTTACTCTTCAATACAAGATACCAAGAGAACAAAGCAAATGTGATAAGAGATAAATTGGAAAGTTGTTTAAAATGACATAATCAATCTGAATCATCAAAGTTTAATTTTGACTTTACTGTCCCTTTAAACTGCTGTGCACAACTACAGTATCAGGGTTACTACTCACTATACTATAGCATTTCTCCCTGTACCTGAAGCTCTCTTTAAAGCCGCTCTCTTATTTTAACTCATTACAGAGTCCAGTTGGTAAAGCTCTGCATTTTATACTGGTCACCGCCATCTTGTAGCTCGCGTATTGTTGCATCCTGTGATAGGAGCAGTGCACTTACACAGATCTGTTTTTTTTTTACAGCTGTACTTTTCACTTTAGTTTTGCTGACATAATAGAGTGATGAAGAGTTACATTTTTACAATTTTTTTTGTACAGTTTAGAAGTTACATAACAAGTATTAGCTCCAAGATGGCAGCGCCCAGTGCAAAGATGCTGTGCTTCACTAACTGATCCTTGTAAGTGTTAACCACATAAAAGAACAACTTTTGAAGACGGGTGCAGGCATAGGAGGTAAAAAAAATTGCATTGAATGGGTAGTAAAGGTGATATCTATCTTTTTTAAACAATAAGAATTTTGGTGTTGACTGTCCCTTTAATGTCCCTTTAAATGTAGATGAGGCACCTGTTTATACATTGCTGTCAAGAGTCTGGTACTGGTTTTGTGTGACATATTTTATTCAACCTATTCAAGTTTTATATCACAGGGCCTAAAATGCATAACAAGTTTATGACTAAGCAAATGTGCACCTATCGTCAGATCTATATCAGCGCTGCGGAATCTGTTGGCGCTCTACAAATACCTGATAATAATAATAATAATAATAATAATAATAATAATCTATAGGGTATTTTTGTGTATGGTGGTAGTCGAAACTGACCTGGGCCTAAGACGCTGCATATGTTCTTTATAGGCGGCTGTTATATTACATATAAGAGTTATCACAGTATCCTGGAGTAAATATTTTCTATATTATTATAGATATGATACCAATACTAAGTTTTGTTAAAATATACAAATAATGCTAGTAACATATATTTCCTGCATTAAAAAGACAAATGGCTGTAAAATGTTACTGTACAGTACCAGGGCCGTCTTTAATATTGATTGGACCCTGGGCAAAAATTTTCATGGGCCCCCCCCCCACCCCATGCAATTTCGCTCTCCACCCCAACATCCCAAAAAACAACTAAATCAATTTTTTTATTATTATTATTAGCCCAGCGGTGGATCATCCACTGCTGGGCTAATCATTTAAAAAAAAAAAAAAATGCAATATGTGAAACTGGACCTAAGCAGAACTAATAAGTAAATAAATATATAAATTCCTCCACTGTGTATTCATTTAATATTCTTTTGAATGTGATTCTGGTGTGAGGTTAGCTGGTTAAAGAGATTTAGGGCAGCCAACAGGAGCAAAGCAAGGTAAAGGAGGAAGCATGGAGGTGCAGACAAATATACGTTTACTGACTGGAACAGCAGAACTACTATGGGAAGCTGTAAAATCTGAGACAGAGAGAAAATAAAAACTATAAAAATAAACCTTACATTAATGTGTGAAGTATCAGCATGACGCTATACATCAGCCACACCAGCACATGTAGCTTCTTTGCTAGGAACAAGTTCCCTCTCACCCTGAACTAGACAATGCTGCATGGGGAGGGGCGTGTGTGCACTCACTTATTCTTCCCACTGACACCTTTCTACAAAGCACTATTCCCCTAACAAACTTCAGTTAGTTGATCTTAGAGCCACAGCAGAAAGAGCAGGGCTAAGGGGACCAGTAGACATGATGCTGTCTGTCCAAGGCTGCATGGATACAGTGTGAGATGAGTCACACAGCCTCAAGACTGAAGAGAGCAGTGTATGCAGCTGCACAGATGCTCAAATCATCATGTGCCTGCCGCTCCAGCTTTCTGCTGCATGCGCCTACAGTCAGCCCTACCCAGAAACAATCCCCACCACCAGAGCAGTTACCTGGTAACAGTGGTAACCCCAGTAGGACCTTTTCTGATGCAGTGGGAATGGCTGGATGCAGAGTTAGGGCTTTGCATTCAGTGCTGCACAGTGCAAATCTAAAACAGCACATGGCACTAGCTTGGTATGTCACATGACACCGGCACGGTCTGGCACAGTTTTTAAAAAAAATATAAGCAGAGTACTTTTGACTGTGACAGTATTAGGACTGAATGTGTGTGTTCCCCATGTCACATCAGCAGTCTGGTATGAACCATTAAAAAAAAAGACGTGTGTTAAAGACGGTCCTGTACAGTACACTTTGAGAGCACCCTGCATTTCATATTTAAAGTGACATGTTCGTTTAACAATAAAATGCTTTAATTCATCAAATCATTGATGACCAGCTTTCTAACAAACGAGAGCCACAGATCAATACTTTAGAGGCCTTAAGGGTTGCATAGAACTTAATGGATATTTAACACACAACAAATAATATATTTTCTAAGATTGTACAGTGACACAGGGCCAGATTTAGATATGGTTGCTGAGAACTCACCCAGTGTCTGCTGTTGTCCTTTCCAGATGCTATTTTTGAGTTGTAGCCATACCAAAGCACACATTGTTAATTCTGCTTTTTTCCTGGTACCACAAAAAGATGGCACACATTGTTAGTTGTGCTTTTTTCTTCAGGGTGAAAAAAATAGTGCAAAGGGACATATGTGGCCCTCGGATCGCCACTTTGCCATCTCTGGATTAGTGCATTAAAGGGACACTGAACCCATTTTTTTTCTTTCATGATTCAGATAGAGCATGCAGTTTTAAGCAAGTTTCTAATTTACTCCTATTATCATTTTTTCTTCATTCTCTTGCTATCTTTATTTGAAAATCAAGAATCTAAGTTTAGAAGCCAGCCCATTTTTAGTTCACAACCTGGGTTGTCCTTGCTGAATGGACAGCACCAATCAACAAGTGCTGTCCAGAGTTATGAACCAATAATTGGCTGGCTCCTTAGCTTAGATGCCTTCTTTTTCAAATAAAGATAGCAAGAGAACGAAGAAAAATTGATAATAGGAGTAAATTAGAAAGTTGCTTAAAATTGCATGCTCTATCTGAATCATGAAAGAAAAAAATTGGGTTTAGTGTCCCTTTAACCCAAACGTTTTCTTTCATGATTCAGATAGAGCATGCAATTTGTAGCAACTTTATAATTTACTCCTATTATAATTTTTTTCTCCGTTCTCTTGCTATCTTTATTTAAAAAGCAGGAATCGTAAAGCTTACTAGACAGCCCAATTTAGGTTCAGCACCTGGGTTGCGCTTGCTAATTGGCGGCTAAATGTACCCACCAATCAGCAGGCGCTGTATCCACGTTGCTGAACCAAAAATGGACCGGCTCCTTAGCTTAGATTCCTGCTTTTTCAAAAACAGATAGCAAGAGAAGGAAGAAAAATTGTTAATAGGAGGGAATTAGAAAGTTGCTTAAAATTGCATGCTCTATCTGAATCATGAAAGAAAAAAATTGGGTTTAGTGTCCCTTTTAATCTTATCATTTATTTAATATATATATATATATATATATATATATATATATATATATATATATATATATATATATATACATACAATATAACGTCTGTTAAAGGGACATTAAAACCATAAATGTACCTGGGTAACTATGTTCTTAAAGGGACATGAAATCCAAATTTGTTTTCTTTCATGATTCAGACAGAGCATACTACTACTGATAGCTAGCTGAACAGTGAGCTAATAACAAGAGGCATATTTGTGCGTCCTCCAATTAGCAGCCAGCTTTGCTGTAATTCAGCCTAACTATGTATTATTTTCAACAAAGGATACCGAAATGAATGAAGCAAATTAGATAATAGAAATACAATGGAAAATTATTTATATTGTATGGTCTGTCTGAATTAGGTAGTTTAATTTCACCCAAAGTACCTTTAACCTCTCTACAGGCAGAGTTAAAGACATAGATCCCAAGGGACAAGTGTGACACTCGGAGGCACAATGCATTGTCTCACCTGAG
Organism: Bombina bombina; assembly: GCF_027579735.1. NCBI lineage: Eukaryota > Metazoa > Chordata > Amphibia > Anura > Bombinatoridae > Bombina > Bombina bombina. The sequence goes on from NC_069506.1 coordinate 119,704,201, forward strand.
CAGGACACGTAACCACTAATCACAGGAGTGTAAAAATACAATTCAGTAAAAAAAATTGTGATCGTTATTTAGCCAGTGCCTTTCTCTTTATGTTTTATAACCCATTTCATGCCAATATCCAGTACTGTTTCCACTGTGTAAATACGAATGATTGATACTGTTATCTGTTGTACTGTTCCATGAATTCTGTTCACTAGTTAGGTGGTGTTAGGTACATAACATTATGTTATGCATACCTGCACATGCTTATTTTCATTAGATGATGTAATAGACAGTAATCCATCAGATGTATGATACATTTACCATTTACCCTTTCACTGCCAATGATGGATTGCTTTGAATCAAACACTTAAACGGATATTGTACTGTGATGTATTCTCCTCTTTAATTTGTTCCCAATGATCCATTTTAGCTGCTGGAGTGTATTAAATTGTTTTCAGATAGTACATTGACCTTTATGTTGTTATTTGAAGTAGCTGCTTTTGCTTGTCGTATCTCAATCTATACTGAATATTTCAATATGTAATAACTGGTTATAGAAAAGCTATGCAAGCAAGAATGTTTGGGAACAATTACACCCCCAGTGGAGGGTCGGATAGAGAGATAATAAATTGTTTATGTACTTCCATTGTTCTCTTTAAGGGGCTGATGATCTACAACTCTACTCTCTGGCGAGTTTATCAAAGGAGTCTCGTACAAAATACTGAGATGTTGCTCAAAGAATTTAGAAATGCAAATTTTAGTTTGAGAGCTGCTCATCTTGTTACGCAGAGTTTTTTGGTATTAAATAGAGACACATATATTGTAATATAATGCTCCAAAAAATTCCCTAAAGATTTTGCCTGATATCCATGCCGGCGAGTTTCTAATCATCAGGCCATTAGTAGAGTGATAATATCAAAATTATTTTGTGTAAATAGAGAGAGATAAGCTAATTAGGTCTGATGTCCCAGGAAACTCAACCCATATGATTAGGTTGTGATTTCAATTAGCAGGGACTGGTATTTTATATACAAAAATATACCCAGAAGAGCAATTTTCTATATATTTTAAACTCTGAATGAAGCTGGTATAAGAAGTAAATTATTATCATTTATTTGTATAGCGCTGACAAATTCCGTACAGGAGGAAGGGGGCCCTGCTCCGGAGAGCTCACAGTCTACAGGTTTAGGGTGCAGAGACATAAGGTTGGGGTAGCTTGTCACATCAGTTGTAGTTGCAGCAGTGAGTCAGGCAGTTCATGTATTAGTTTGGTTAGGATGAGAGATGGTAAGCCTCTCTAAATAGGTGGGTTTACAAGGAGCATCTGAAGCTATACAAGGTGGAGAAAGTATTATGGAGTGGGGTAGAGAGTTCCAGAGGACAGGATCAACACGTTTGAAGTCTTGGAGGCGGGAGTGTGATGTAGAGATAACAGGAGTGGAGAGACGTAGGTCAGAGGTTGATTGAAGAAGACGGGATGGGGAATATTTCACGATGAGAGAGGGAATATAGTTGGGAATTAGACTGTTGAGTGCTTTGTAAGTTAGGGTTAATACTTTCAATGGTATTCTGGAATGTATGGGGAGCCAGTATAGAGACTGGCTGAGTGGAGTAGCTGATGTAGATCGGCGACTTAGGTGGATGAGTCTAGCAGAAGCATTCATAATAGATTGGAGGGAGGAGAGGCTGTGTTTTGGAAGGCCATTTAGAAGTAGATTGCAATAATGCGTGACAAAATGAGGGAATGAATAAGTATTTTTGTAGTTTTTTGAGTAAGGAAGGGACAAATTCTGGAAATGTTGCGTAGGTGTGAACAGCATGATTTGGTAAGTGCTTGTATATGTAAGTTGAATCTGAGTTCTGAGTCTAGTGTAACCCCAAGACAGTGGACCTGGGGTGAGGTGTTGAGAATAGAGTTTTCAACTGTCAGAGAAATATCAGGTGTTGGATGTCTCGCAGAGAGGGAATAAGAAGCAGCTCAGTTTTGGACAGATTGAGTTGGAGGTAGTGTGAAGAAATCCAAGAGGAAATTGCAGAGAGGCAGTTGGAAATCTGGTTGAGTAAAGAGAGAGAGATATCAGGAGAGGAAAGATAGATTTGGGTATCATCAGCATATAAGTGGTACTGGAATGCAAAGGAGGCTATAAGTTTTCCAAGGGAGGATGTATAGAGAGAGAAAAGCAAGGGACCCAAGACAGAGCCTTGCGGTACTCCAACTGAGAGAGACCTAGGATCACAAGATATGTTGTTAAATTAAACTGAAAACAAGCGTTTTGAGAGATATGAGGCAAACCAGGAGAGGACTGAATGTAGTACTTTTAGGAGGAGAAGATGGTCAACTGTGTCAAAAGCAGCGGATAGGTCAAGTAGAATTAGCAAGGAGTAGTGGCCTTTTGCTTTAGCTGATAATAGGTAATTTGTTACTTTAGTAAGAGCGGTTTCTGTTGAGTGTTTAGGGCGGAAACCAGATTGTAGTGGATCGAGTAAGGAGTTTGGAGAAGTTGAGTTAGCTGATTATAGACCAGTAATTCCAATATTTTTTTAGGATTTGTATGATTGACGCATGCTTGAATGTATCAGGAAATGTGCAAGCAGTGAGAGATTGGTTAAAGAGATGAGTTAGGGTTGGGGTTAGTGAAGCAGAGAGAGAGGGAAGGAGTTGTGAAGCAATAGGGTCAAGTGGACAGCTTGTGAAATGAGCCAAGGAAAGGCGTACAGAGACTTCTTTCTCTGTTACAGGAGGGAAGTAGCATAGAGTTTTGTTAATAGAAGGGGTGGGTAGAATTGCTGGGTTTGAGGGTGGGAGGTGCAGATAACTTTTCTAATGGTGTCAATTAATTAATCTGAGCAGTGAGGTTAGTAGTGGGTGGGGGTGCAGGCTGACGTAGAAGGGAGTTAAAGATTGAGAACAGATTTCGGGGGGTTGGATGATACAAGGTAGGAGAAATAGACTTGTTTGGCCAGGCTGAGCGCAGAGTTGTAGGACTTAAGGATGAATTTATAATGCCAGAAATCAGCACAGGTGCATGATTTCCTCTACTGCCAGCAGCCAGTGAACATCGCTGAAGATATCTGGTCTGTTTGGTGTGCCACGGTTGCCGTTGAGTGATTGATGTAGGTCAAAGAGTGGAAGGTGCAGCTTTGTCAAGTGTTGATTTTAGTGCCGAATTATACTGTAAAACCAATGTAAACACATTAAGGGGAAACCAAATTTATTGTACACTCCCTTTTAAAATGGTTATTTTTTATTTATTTTTTTACTTTCATTATTGGGATTACTATGCAGTTTTTGAGGTTACTAGCTCTGTTTCTGTGCCAAGGTAGGGTTTCCTTTTTAAGCTAATATTGTGATACTGTGCTGATTAGGATGTCCTGCCAGTCTGCTGCAGTACTTCGAAATATATAGGTTATAGTAGAGGGGCATAAGTGATAGGAATAACAAGCAATTGCTTACTGTTAAAAAGAGAGAAAAAAAAAGCTTTATTAGAAGTTAAAGGGATAGTAAACACAAAAAAAAATATTGTTTAAAAAGATAGATAATCCCTTTTTTTTTTACCATTCCCTAGTTTTGCATAACCAACACTGTTATAGAAATTATACTTTTTACCTCTGTGATTACCTTGTATCTAAGCTTCTGCTGACTGCCTCCTTATCTCAGATCTTTTGACAGACTTGCATTTCAGGTGCATTTTAGTGCTGACTCCTAAATAACTTCACGTGCATGAGCACAGTGTTATCTATATGAAACACATGAACTAACACCCTCTAGCTGTGAAAAACTGTCAAGTGCATTCAGATAAGAGGCAGCCTTCAATGGCTTAGAAATTAGCATATGAGCCTACCTAGGTTTAGCTTTTGACTAAGAAGAACAAGAGAACAAAGCAAATTTGATGATACAAGTAAATTAGACATGCCCTATCTGAATCATGAAAGTTTAATTTTGACTAGACTGTCCCTTTTAGGCATTTTGCTGCGATTATTGTAAACCTTTTCTGCATCATCATCATCATCATCATCAACCTAATTTGTCAGCCAGGAGGCTCTGACAAATGACTCTGCTTGTATAATTAATGCAGAGCTACGGGAGAATAAACGTCATTCATAGATTCCATTTATTCTTAAAATAAATCTAGAACACATCTTTGGATTCCCTCCAAACCCACAATTTTATTTTTAAAAAGTGTGACTCATATTAACATTGAGATGCTGCATCTGCTTATCTTGAAATTAAAGGGAAAGTAAGGAGCTTTAATGCGTATTCTATTATTGCAATATTGTTTGAACAAGACTATGGCCTAGATTTGGAGTTCGGCGGTAAAAGGGCTGTTAACGCTCCGCGGGTTTTTTTCTGGCCGCACCATAAATTTAACTCTGGTATCGAGAGTTCAAACAAATGCTGCGTTAGGCTCCAAAAAAGGAGCGTAGGGCATTTTTACCGCAAATGCAACTCTCGATACCAGAGTTGCTTACGGACGCGGCCGGCCTCAAAAACGTGCTCGTGCACGATTCTCCCATAGGAAACAATGGGGCTGTTTGAGCTGAAAAAAAACCTAACACCTGCAAAAAAGCAGCGTTCAGCTCCTAACGCAGCCCCATTGTTTCCTATGGGGAAACACTTCCTACGTCTGCACCTAACACTCTAACATGTACCCCGAGTCTAAACACCCCTAACCTTACACTTATTAACCCCTAATCTGCCGCCCCCCGCTATCGCTGACCCCTGCATTACAGTTTTAACCCCTAATCTTCCGCTCCGTAAACCGCCGCAACCTACGTTATCCCTATGTACCCCTAATCTGCTGCCCTAACATCGCCGACCCCTATGTTATATTTATTAACCCCTAATCTGCCCCCCACAACGTCGCCGACACCTGCCTACACTTATTAACCCCTAATCTGCCGAGCGGACCTGAGCGCTACTATAATAAAGTTATTAACCCCTAATCCGTCTCACTAACCCTATCATAAATAGTATTAACCCCTAATCTGCCCTCCCTAACATCGCCGACACCTACCTTCAATTATTAACCCCTAATCTTCCGATCGGAGCTCACCGCTATCCTAATAAATGTATTAACCCCTAAAGCTAAGTCTAACCCTAACACTAACACCCCCCTAACTTAAATATAATTTACATATAACGAAATAAATTAACTCTTATTAAATAAATTAATCCTATTTAAAGCTAAATACTTACCTGTAAAATAAACCCTAATATAGCTACAATATAAATTATAATTATATTTTAGCTATTTTAGGATTAATATTTATTTTACAGGCAACTTGGTATTTATTTTAACCAGGTACAATAGCTATTAAATAGTTAATACCTATTTAATAGTTACCTAGTTAAAATAAATACAAAATTACCTGTAAAATAAATCCTAACCTAAGATATAATTAAACCTAACACTACCCTATCAATAAAATAATTAAATAAACTACCTACAATTACCTACAATTAACCTAACACTACACTATCAATAAATAAATTAAACACAATTGCTACAAATAAATACAATTAAATAAACTAGCTAAAGTACAAAAAATAAAAAAGAACTAAGTTACAGAAAATAAAAAAATATTTACAAACATAAGAAAAATATTACAACAATTTTAAACTAATTACACCTACTCTAAGCCCCCTAATAAAATAACAAAGCCCCCCAAAATAAATAATTCCCTACCCTATTCTAAATTTAAAAAGTTACAAGCTCTTTTACCTTACCAGCCCTGAACAGGGCCCTTTGCGGGGCATGCCCCAAGAAGTTCAGCTCTTTTGCCTGTAAAAGAAAACATACAATACCCCCCCCCCCAACATTACAACCCACCACCCACATACCCCTAATCTAACCCAAACCACCCTTAAATAAACCTAACACTAAGCCCCTGAAGATCTTCCTACCTTGTCTTCACCATACCAGGTTCACCGATCCGTCCTGGCTCCGATATCTTCATCCAACCCAAGCGGGGGCTAGACATCCACTGAAGAAGTCCAGAAGAGGGTCCAAAGTCTTCCTCCTATCCGGCAAGAAGAGGACATCCGGACCGGCAAACATCTTCTCCAAGCGGCATCTTCTATCTTCTTCCATCCGGTGCGGAGCGGGTCCATCTTGAAGCAGGCGACGCGGATCCATCCTCTTCTTCCGATGTCTCCCGACGAATGACGGTTCCTTTAAGGGACGTCATCCAAGATGGCGTCCCTCGAATTCCGATTGGCTGATAGGATTCTATCAGCCAATCGGAATTAAGGTAGGAATTTTCTGATTGGCTGATGGAATCAGCCAATCAGAATCTAGTTCAATCCGATTGGCCGATCCAATCAGCCAATCAGATTGAGCTCGCATTCTATTGGCTGTTCCGATCAGCCAATAGAATGCGAGCTCAATCTGATTGGCTGATTGGATCAGCCAATCGGATTGAACTATATTCTGATTGGCTGATTCCATCAGCCAATCAGAAAATTCCTACCTTAATTCCGATTGGCTGATAGAATCCTATCAGCCAATCGGAATTCGAGGGACGCCATCTTGGATGACGTCCCTTAAAGGAACCGTCATTCGTCGTCTAGTCGTCGGAAGAAGAGGATGGATCCGCGCTGGAGGTCTTCAAGATGGAGCCGGTCGTCATCGGATGGAAGAAGATAGAAGATGCCGCTTGGAGAAGATGTTTGCCGGTCCGGATGTCCTCTTCTTGCCGGATAGGAGGAAGACTTTGGAGCACCGGATTATGGATCGCCAACCCCCGCTTGGGTTGGATGAAGATCTTGGAGCCAGGACGGATTGGTGAACCTGGTATGGTGAAGACAAGGTAGGAAGATCTTCAGGGGATTAGTGTTAGGTTTATTTAAGGGGGGTTTGGGTTAGATTAGGGGTATGTGGGTGGTGGGTTGTAATGTTGGGGGGGGGTATTGTATGTTTTTTTTTACAGGCAAAAGAGCTGAAATTCTTGGGGCATGCCCCGCAAAGGGCCCTGTTCAGGGCTGGTAAGGTAAAAGAGCTTGTAATATTTGTATTTTAGAATAGGGTAGGGAATTTTTTATTTTGGGGGGCTTTGTTATTTTATTAGGGGGCTTAGAGTAGGTGTAATTAGTTTAAAATTGTTGTAATATTTTTCTTATGTTTGTAAATATTTTATTATTTTCTGTAACTTAGTTCTTTTTTATTTTTTGTACTTTAGATAGTTTATTTAATTGTATTTATTTGTAGCAATTGTGTTTAATTAATTTATTGATAGTGTAGTGTTAGGTTAATTGTAGGTAATTGTAGGTAGTTTATTTAATTATTTTATTGATAGGGTAGTGTTAGGTTTAATTATATCTTAGGTTAGGATTTATTTTACAGGTAAATTTGTTATTATTTTAACTAGGTAACTATTAAATAGTTCTTAACTATTTAATAGCTATTGTACCTGGTTAAAATAATTACAAAGTTGCCTGTAAAATAAATATTAATCCTAAAATAGCTATAATATAATTATAATTTATATTGTAGCTATATTAGGATGTATTTTACAGGTAAGTATTTAGCTTTAAATAGGAATTATTTATTTAATAAGAGTTAATTTATTTCGTTAGATAAAAATTATATTTAACTTAGGGGGGTGTTAGTGTTAGGGTTAGACTTAGCTTTAGGGGTTAATACATTTATTAGAATAGCGGTGAGCTCCGGTCGGCAGATTAGGGGTTAATAATTGAAGGTAGGTGTCGGCGATGTTAGGGAGGGCAGATTAGGGGTTAATACTATTTATGATAGGGTTAGTGAGGCGGATTAGGGGTTAATAACTTTATTATAGTAGCGCTCAGGTCCGCTCGGCAGATTAGGGGTTAATAAGTGTAGGTAGGTGTCGGCGACGTTGAGGGGGGCAGATTAGGGGTTAATAAATATAACATAGGGGTCGGCGATGTTAGGGGTAGCAGATTAGGGGTACATAGGGATAACGTAGGTGGCGGCGATTTGCGGTCGGAAGATTAGGGGTTAATTATTTTAAGTAGCTTGCGGCGACGTTGTGGGGGGCAAGTTAGGGGTTAATAGATATAATACAGGGGTCGGCGGTGTTAGGGGCAGCAGATTAGGGGTACATAAGTATAACGTAGGTGGCGGTCGGCAGATTAGGGGTTAAAAATTTTAATCGAGTGGCGGCGATGTGGGGGGACCTCGGTTTAGGGGTACATAGGTAGTTTATGGGTGTTAGTGTACTTTAGGGTACAGTAGTTAAGAGCTTTATAAACCGGCGTTAGCCAGAAAGCTCTTAACTCCTGCTATTTTCAGGCGGCTGGAATCTTGTCGTTAGAGCTCTAACGCTCACTGCAGAAACGACTCTAAATACCGGCGTTAGGAAGATCCCATTGAAAAGATAGACTACGCAAATGGTGTAGGGGGATCTGCGGTATGGAAAAGTCGCGGCTGAAAAGTGAGCGTTAGACCCTTTAATCACTGACTCCAAATACCAGCGGGCGGCCAAAACCAGCGTTAGGAGCCTCTAACGCTGGTTTTGACGGCTACCGCCGAACTCTAAATCTAGGCCTTAGTGTTTAAATTCTGTCATGGGATTAAAGGGAGATTGAAGTGGAAAAGTAACCTGTTCTAATTTACCCTAGAACCCGCAATTTGTTTAACACATAGATAAAGCTCTGCTCAAGAGCAAAGGAGAACTGCTAGACCCAAGCAGGAAATAGCCAGAGAACCAACTGGCAGCAGCACTCATAAGACCTGTGGATACTGTGATACCTTGAGTTTATCTATGTGTTTAACCCCTTTATGGGAGGATAATACATGGAGTTCCAGGGTGAATAAAGAAAAAATGTAATTGTCTTACAAATTAGTACATCATTTTTTCCACTACATTGTCTTCTTAAATACATTGTTAAAGTCAGCTCTGAACTAGAAATGTACTGCCAATCCTGAGATGACCACGGCTGGTGATTGGCAGCTACACACATATGCTGCCTCTGAGTGACTTAATATCTTTGTTGGGCTCTGTACCAGTAGTGCATTAGTGAAGCTCACTTTAAAAGGACATGATACCCAAAAAATGTTCTAGGATTTATATAGAACATGCAATTTTGAACAACTTTCCCATATACTTCCATTATCTAATGTGCTTTGTTCTCTTGTTATCCTTTGTCAAAAATCATACCTAGGTAGGCTCAGTAGCAGCAGTGCACTGTTGGGAGCTAGCTATTGATTTGTGGTTGCACATATATGCTTCCTATCATTGGCTCACCCGATGTGTTCAGCTAGCTCTCAAATTACAGTGCTACTCCTTCAGCAAAGGGTACCAAGAGAATGAAGCAAATTTGATAATAGAACTAAATTGGAAAGTTTTTTTTTTTTTTTTTTAATTTCACAGGTAAGTTTTTATTTATTTATTTAACCCCTTAATGACCACAGCACTTTTCCATTTTCTGTCCGTTTGGGACCAGGGCTATTTTTACATTTCTGCTGTGTTTGTGTTTAGCTGTAATTTTCCTCTTACTCATTTACTGTACCCACACATATACCGTTTTTCTCGCCATTAAATTGACTTTCTAAAGATACCATTATTTTCATCATATCTTATAATTTACTATATTTTTTTTTTTTTTTAAATATGATGAAAAAATTGAAAAAAACACACTTTTTCTAACTTTGACCCCCAAAATCTGTTACACATCTACAACCACCAAAAAACACCCATGCTAAATAGTTTCTACATTTTGTCCCGAGTTTAGAAATACCCAATGTTTACATGTTCTTTGCTTTTTTTGCAAGTTATAGGGCAAAAAATACAAGTAGCACTTTGCTATTTCCAAACCACTTTTTTTCAAAATTAGTGCTAGTTACATTGGAACAGATATCTTTCAGGAATCCCTGAATATCCCTTGACATGTATATATTTTTATTTAGAAGACATCCCAAAGTATTGATCTAGGCCCATTTTGGTATATTTCATGCCACCATTTCACCGCCAAATGCGATCAAATAAAAAAAATTGTTCACTTTTTCACAAATTTTTTCACAAACTTTAGGTTTCTCGCTGAATTTATTTACAAACAACTTGCGCAATTATAGCATAAATAGTTGTAAATACTTTTCTGTGATCCCCTTTGTTCAGACATATATGGCTTTGGCGTTGCTTTTTGGTAATTAGAAGGCTGCTAAATGCCGCTGCACACCACACGTGTATTATGCCCAGCAGTGAAGGGGTTAATTAGGGAGCTTGTAGGGAGCTTTTAGGTTTAATTTTAGCTTTAGTGTAGTGTAGTAGACAACCCAAATTATTGATCTAGGCCCATTTTGGTATATTTCATGCCACCATTTTACCGCCAAATACGATCAAATAAAAAAAAACACTTAAATTTTTCACAATTTTAGGTTTCTCACTGAAATTATTTACAAACAACTTGTGCAATTATGGCACACATGGTTGTAAATGCTTCTCTATAATCCCCTTTGTTCAGAAATAGCAGACCTATATGGCTTTGGCGTTGCTTTTTGGTAATAATAAGGCCACCACACTTGTAATATGCTCAGCAGTTAAGGGGTTAATTAGGTAGCTTGTAGGGTTAATGTTTAGCTTTAGTGTAGAGATCAGCCTCCCACCTGACACATTCCACCCCCTGATCCCCCCTGACCCCCCTCAAACAGCTCTCTTGCCTCCCCCACCTCACAATTGTCACCGCCATCTTAAGTACTGGCAGAAAGTCTGCCAGTACTGAAATAAAAATCATTATTTTTTTTTATTTTTTTTCATACAGTATGCAGTGATGGATCCCCCCCTTACCCCACAACCTCCCTGATCCCCCCCCCCATACATCTCTCTAACCCTCCCCCTCTACCTATTTGCCGCCATCTTGGGTACTGGCAGCTGTCTGCCAGTACCCAATTTGCCCCCCAAAATTGTTTTTTTTTTTAAACTTTTTTATATGAAACATTTGTTTTCTGTAGTGTAGCTGGCCCCCCTCAATAATCTACATCCCTCCCCCTCCCAGATCCCTTACTAAACAACGGAGATCCCCCTGCATCTTCATCAGTCTTTTTTTTTTTTTCTCTCACTTGCGTGCATATTTTGGTAATTAGAAGGCACCCGCCCACCCCACCCCCCCGGCCGCAACCGCCGACAATGCCATATCAGATCGGGATTCATCAAAAAAGGAACATACAGCCTACCCTCCTCCCAGAAGCTGCTCCCACCCACCAACGAATGTGTTACCATCAATGGCCGATGCAGAGAGGGCCACAGAGTGGCCCTTTCAGCATCGTTGGGTAAAATAGGGGATTGCAGTGATGCCTCAATATTGAGGCATCACTACAATCCCTTGTAAGCAATCATGATCGCTTCCAGCACTTCAAACAACAGAGGACGTGCCAGGTAAGTTATTTGTCATTAAGGGGAGTTTTGTCTATGACGTACCTGGTATGTCCTCTGTCATTAAGGGGTTAAATCGGCAAAACCATTATTTTCATATACATAAAAAAAATAAACCTAAAGGACCAACTTTCCATAATACTCTGCAGATGCTATAACAAGTCCAGTGTTCTCCCCAGGAACTTATTAATGGGTGCACCACCCGGCTGATTTTACTGATAACCTGGCTAAAATTTTAGACTAAAATAAGCTAAAATTAGCTAATGTTAAATGTTTTCAATGTTTATTGCACAAACTAACATTAAAAACTTTTTTTGTTAAATTGTGCAAATAATTTATGCTTTGGATAGCACGTTTTAATATTAGAAAGTATTGCTGCCCCCAACCGGCTAATTTAATGCCGGCTGGCAAACTCTTCTGTGGAAAACACATTAAGGGGAAATAAAATATTACAGCACGCTGTCCTTTTTAAATGGATTTTTTTCTTTATTGCATCTAAAAAAATGGCATTTATAGATTTTATTTTTTCTTCCTTTTTGTAAAATACTTTTATGCTCATGGGGCGTGTCACTGTCCACCAATAAAGCTATGGGCGTATAGCTCATCAACCAATGAGCTTCTATCCCTCTAATCAGTATTTGCACAAGCATGTACTTTCTGCTACTTTCAAAACCAAGATAAACAGCTTTAATCAAGTGCGGAAATCCAGAGTCTTCCTGCTTTTAGGGAGTGTTATAACCTTATATTCATGACACAAATGTGTCCCTGCCTGATGTGCAAAATAAAAAAATAAAAACAAATATATATATATATATATATATATATATATATATATATATATATATATATATATATATATATATATGCACACTAGTCTACTCCAGAATTTGCATTGTTTAAAAAGATAAATGATCCTTTTATTACCCATTCCCCAGTGTTGCATAACCAACACTGTTATATTAAAATACTTTTTACCTCAGTGATTACCTTGTATCAAACTGACCCCTTATTTCAGTTGTTTTGACATACTAGCATTTTAGCTAATCAGTTCCGTCTCATAAGTAAATCCACGGGCTTGAGCACAATGTTATCTATTTGGCACACATGAACTAACGCCCTCTAGTTGTGAAAAACTGTCAAATGCATTGAGATAAGAGGCAGTCTTCAAGGGCTAAAAAATGAGCATATGAGCTTACCTAGGTTTAGCTTTCAACAAAGAATGCCAAAAGAACAAAGCTAATTTGATGATAAAAGTGAATTGGAAAGTTGTTTAAAATTGCATGCACTATCTGAATCATGAAGGTTTCATTTTGACTAGCCTGTCCCTTTAAGTGCTATGGAAGTGATAAAATAATGCATCACATCCAGTTTACTGAATATCCAGAGATGACTTTTATACTCAGCATGAGCCATATTTTAAATAAGATTATACCACTTCTGCAGGGCTCTCTTCTACTTACTTTGACTTTTTTTTTTTTTGCAGAAGACGATAGGAAGGAAAGTCAATCAGAGACTGGTAAATGCACAGTAAAACTCCAGTCTCCTCTAACCCCTCTTGCTCCCTTACTGTAGTTCAGTTGATACAGTCTCTGATTGGCTGTTTCATTCCTTCATCCTGTTTAGAAAAATAATTTAGTGAAAGGGACCAGTACAACACTCTGCCAATGCATTATGTATAGATTTAAAAAGAAACAGCGTGCTAGTTTTTTGTTATACTCAGTGGATTGAATTACATTTACACGGTAATATAGAATTTGATGGCGGATAAGAAACATAGGCCCATCAAGATTGCCTATATTCCTATAAGGTGTAAGCTTAAAGGGACACTGAACCCAATTTTTTTCTTTTGTGATTCAGAGAGCGCATGAAATTTTAAGCAACTTTCTAATTTACTCCTATTATCAAATTTTCTTCATTCTCTTGGTATCTTTATTTGAAAAGCAAGAATGTAAGTTTAGATGCCGAACCAATTTTTGGTGAACAACCTGGGTTGTTCTTGCTGATTGGTGGATAAATTCACCCACCACTAAACAAGTGCTGTCCAGGGTCTGAACCAAAATTGTCTTTTTCAAATAAAGATAGCAAGAGAACGAAGAAAAATTGATAATAGGAGTAAATTAAAAAAGTTGCTTAAAATTGCATTCTCTATCTGAATCGTGAAAGAAAAAATTTCGGTTTAGTGTCCCTTTAAAGGGATACAAATTGTTTTTTTTATTTTGTGATCCAGACAGAACATCCAATTTATAAAAAAAAATTCAATTTTACTTCTATTCTCAAATTTGGTTCATTCCCATGATATTCTTTGCTGAAGAGATACCTAGGTAGGCGTCTGGAGCCCTACATGGCAGGAAATAGTGCTGCTATCCAGTTCTATTGCAAATGGATTAAATTCTTGCACAACTGCTGCTATATCGTGCTCCAGACATGTGCACGCTCCTGAACTTGCATCCCCGCTTTTCTACAAAAGATACCAAGAAAATGGGATAATAGAAGTAAATTAGAAAGTTGATTAAAATTGCACGCTCTGTCTCACTGGTTTTCAAACCTGTCCTCGGCCTCCCTAACAGGACACATATCTGAACTAGAGCACAGGTGAAACAATCAGCTGATTAGTAACCATGGTTATTTTACCTGCTCTTATCCAAGGTAATCCTGAAAACCTGGCCTGTTGGTGATGCCTGAGGACAGGTTTGAAAACCAGTGCTCTACCTCAATTATGAAAGAAAAATGTTGGGTTTCGTATCCCTTTAATTAGTAGCACAACCTTATGCTTATCCTAAGAAGTCGCTCACAAGTGAGGGCCTCACGGGCGCCTTAAAATTAGGCTCTGGTGCCCTGGTTTGGAGCTCCCAAAACACCCATGAGTGCCTCCCACTTAATCCAGCCAGCTGCACCTAAAATTTAGCCTGGTGAGGCTGGATTCATTCTAGGCCATGTGGCTAACCAGAGAGAGGTCCAGTCTCTTGCAAGGGCATTTTAATTGTACCCTCAGCAGAGCAAGGTGCAGGTGTGTTAATGGCAGCAAATGTCAAAGTGCTCCTTGTTTAATTGTCAGTTAATTTTATCTTGTACCAGCCTGGCTCACAAGATGCAAAGAGACTCCCTTTTTTTTGTTTGTTCAAATTTATTTTCTTTATTTTTAAAGAGCTCACAGATTACTCTGCACTACGATAAGCGCCTAATAAGATAACGAGACAGGGAAAAGGGGACTGGGATAGGATTACCGGGTCGTGTTACCTAGAATTAATACGAAATTGCTTGTACTGCAGCAAACAAGATATTTCACATATGTGACTGGTAAAGCAGACATTCAGATGCAAAGTTAAACTGCTGAGAACTAAAAAAGTAATGTCTTCTTATTGGATAAAGTTTATTTAGGAGACCGGTAAATGTTGCTTCAAAAGAATATTTAAATGCAATAATATAGATTTCTAATTTGCTAGGGAATTTTATTGTTGTACAAACGCTTGGTGGTAACATTGGGCTTGATTAGCTAAAGTTCTCTATTATGAAACTCCGGATGGAATTTTGTAAAAAACTGTTTTTTCATTGTAAGTATGTGAAGGTGATTCATACCTTACAATAGGGCTCAGAAAAAAATCAAAACAGGAAAAAGTGACTTAAAAATGGTATGAAATAAATAAATGAAATATATTGAAATAAAAATATGCAGTAAAAATGTATTGTTAAAAAACGAACGTAAATATAATGACACTGCAGATGCAAACATTTATATAAAGAAATGGTACTTGTAAAATTAGTTTCCCCACCTCTGCATGTGGGCTGAACATGGGCATTCCATGGGTGTAATCTTTTCTTTGAATGCATTATTCTATCTAGCATTTATTTAGGGCCAGATTACGAGTGGAGCGCTATTTAGCGCTTTTGCTCACTCGCTAACTGTGCAAGAAGTAAACTTTTTGCGCGTGTCGGGTTGCGCTCGTATTACAAGTTGAAAGGAAAAAAGTTATTGCTCGCGTGCTAACCCGTTGCACGCAAAAAGCCGGTTAGAATATTGTTGCACAATGACCTATTCCCCCATAGAAGTCAATGTAGAAAAAAGTTGAAAAAAAAACCCCACCCCACTTGTGCGCTAACCCCAATGCATATTCTCAAGTGCGCTGAATATTTTTATTAGATAGTGTTATTATGAGTGTAACTGTATTTTGTAATGTTTTTTTGAAGTGTTTTGTGACACTTTTGTTTCGCTAAAGAGTTAACCAGAGCTCTGAAGCTGCAGTAATCATTCTAGTGTAAATTGCGATTCCGCTTACACAAAAATTGACCATCCATACATATTGTACGGTGTAGTTAATTTGTATATGTCCATATTTGGCCACAGCAAAGGAGGTAAGATAAACAACCCTCAATATTCTTTTAAAGCTGGCCCATTTTTGGTTCAGCACCCTGGGTAGTGTTTGCTGATTGGTGGCTAAAAATGGTCTGGCTCCCTAAGCTTACATTCCTGCTTTTTCAAATAAAGATACTAAAAGAACGAAGAAAAAAATGATAATAGTAGTAAATTAGAAAGTTGCTTAAAATTGCATGCTCTCTGAATCATGAAAAAAAAATTGGGTTTCATATCCCTTTTAAAATTGGGTAAAATTATACAAATATGGATTGCAATATGTTTATATAAACCAAAGCAAGGAGTTGTTCTCAGTCATCAGGGAATTCTATAAACCCAACAGCGACACCACCAACATCCCACCCTCCCATGACCTCTGCAATACCCTCGCTGCACACTTCCACCGCAAGATCCTCGACATCTATGACAGTTTCACGCCTCATAACTCAACCTCCACCACCCACCCCCCTACATCCAATGACACCCCTCCCAAATTCGCCCCCCCCCACACCACACAGACTATCTGGAGCCCCCTCACCACAGAGGACACCCTCATAATCATGAAATCCATCCACTCCGGCTCACCCTCGGACCCATGCCCCCATCACATATTCAACAAAGCAAGCGACACCATCGCCCCTGAACTCTGCCGCACCATCAACTGCTCCATCAAAACCGGCACCTTAATGAAAGCACGCAGAACTGAAACCCCTGCTGAAGAAACCCTCCTCGGACCCCACGGACCAGAATAACTACCGCCCCATCTCACTACCCCCCTTCCTGGCCAAAGTCATAGAGAAGTCAATCAACTTCCAACTTATTCACCACATTGAGGCCAACCACACCCTGGACCACTCCCAATCCAGTTTCAGAAGCAACCACAGCACCGAGACCACCCTCCTCGCCGCCACAGACGACATCCGTGCCATGCTCGACCGAGGAGAAACCGCCACGCTCATCCTCCTAGACCTTTCAGCAGCTTTCGACACTGTCGACCACAACACCCTCCGCACCCGCCTAAACAACGCCAGCATCTGCAGCAAAGCCCTGGAATGGATCACTTCCTTCATCACGGGCAGGACCCAGAAAGTCAGAATCCCGCCCTTCTCCTCCAAACCCACACCAGTCAACTGCGGTGTACCGCAAGGCTCTTCGCTGAGCCCCACCCTCTTCAACATCTACATGGCCCCTCTCGCCGCCATCATCCGATGCCACAACCTCAACATGGTCTCCTACGCCGAAGACACCCAGTTAATCATCTCACTCACCCGAGATCCCACCACCGCCAAAAAGAACATCCACAAAGGACTGACAGCAGACGCCGCCTGGATGAATGACAACCGGCTCAAACTGAACATAAATCCGCATGGAACGACTCCTGGTGGCCCACAGCACTCGGTCACCCTCCAACCCCAACTGACCACGCAAGAAATCTAGGCTTCATCCTGGACTCCTCACTCTCCATGGACCGACAAATCAATGCCATTACCTCAACATGCTTCCACATTCTCCACCTGCTACAAAAAATCTTCAAGTGGATCCTGACCGAAACCAATAAAACAGTCACCCACGCCCTCGTCAGCAGCCGGTTGGAGTCTCCACTACGCAGGCTCCACCATCAAACTCCAACAGAGACTCCAACGTATCCAGAATGCCTCAGCCAGACTCATCCTCGACATCCCTTTCCAATGCCACATCACTGAACACCTAAGGAACCTTCACTGGCTCCCCATCAACAAAAGAATCACCTTCAAGCCCCTTACCCACGCGTTCAAGGCCCTACACAACATCGGAACCGAATACATCAACCACCACGTAAATTTCTACACCCCCAGCCAGACAACTCCGATCGGCCAACCAAGCACTTGCAGTCATCCCCCGCATCAGCAAATCCACAGTAGGCGGAAGATCCTTCTCCCACATGGCAGCAAAGACATGGAACACCCTCCCCGCTGCACCTCAGACAATCCACCTTTCTTACAAAGTTTAGAAAGGACCTCAAAACCTGGCTCTTCGACTGAACGCCCATCCCCTCCCCCTTTCCTCTTTCCCTTAGCGCCTTGAGACCCTCACGGGTGATTAGTTTGCGCTCTATAAGTATCCAATAGATAGAGATAGATAGAAAGGAGAAAAAAAGAATGCAGTTTTAAACAACTTTGCAATTTACTTTTTTTTTATACAATTTGCTTCATTCTCTTGGTATTCCTTTTTGAAGGAGCAGCTAAGCACTATTGGGAGCTATCTAAAGACATTTGGTGAACCAATGAAAATAGGCATTTTTGTGCAGCCACCAATCAGCAGCTAGCTCCCAGCAATGCATTGCTGCTCCTGAGCCTATCTAGATATGCTTTTCAGCTAAGGATGCCAAGAGAATGAAGCAATTTAGACAGTAAAAGCAAATTGGAAAGTTGTTTAAAATCGCATGTTCTTTCTGAATCCTGAAAGAAAAATGTTGGGTTTCATGTCCCTTTAAGCAGCTACAGTTTAGTGACTTGCGACGTGCACCTTGAACCTTTTAGATAGTAGTGGGGCCCGAGAGCAGGTCATAGAGAAAAGCCTGTCATCGAGTTTCTCAACCATTTCACTAGACACTGGTAGCTATGTTATAGTTAATAGGCACCCGTATAATAACTGCTGAAAGTTAAAGGGATCTTGTAGTCTAAAATGTTCTCCTCTTTAATGTGTTCCCAATGGTCGATATTTTACCTTCTGGAGTGTATTGAATTATTAGCAAAATTATACTTTACCTTTATTTTGTTATTTGAAATAGCTGCTTTTGCTTGTTGGAATTGCCACCTATATTGAAAATATGAATACAGATGTATTATCTGTAGAAAAGATATGTAAACAGGAGACATTAACAGATAATTAAACTACATCTAAAATATTGCTAACATTCTGGATCTGTTTATACAAAGGGGAAAGATAACCAAGATCATAAAAGAAGATTGATTGCAATATTATTACTCCTGAAGTGTTTACACCTGGGTGTGCCCTTGAAAGTGGATCACAGATTACACCATCTGGGGCCCCATCCGATATGCAGCGTCGCCCGCAAAAGCCGGCGACGCCGTTTTTTGCGCGGGTTTGGTATCACATATACGGCGTAGCATACAAGTTACGCGCGTATATTTCTGCTTTCGCCCGTATTTTTTTTACCCATAGACTGACATAGAAAACGCGCAATTTGGTATCCAGTATACAGCGTAAGGACTTACGCGCGCAGAATTCAGAAAATCTACTCCATTCTCATCTCGCCACAAATTGCAGGCGCAGCAACCCTTGCACTGACTTATAAACCAACGTAACTCTCTGAAGGCCTAACAAATGCATGCTCAACAACATACATATCAGCAGCTTGATCTCAAACAGTTAAACCTCTTCCAAGCATTTATTATTCCTGCCCCTGCAAGTGTGTCAAGTGTGTCAAACCAATCACAAACAGCACAACCTCTCAACAGGAAGCCTAAAAAACCCGCCAATGCACATCCTCATTAGCCACCATGTTTCCCCTGCTTTCCATAGAGAGGCAGCATCATGGGGCACAAGGGGTGCATCATGGGGCACAAGGAGTGCATCATGGGGCACAAGGGGTGCTGGAAGCCCTACAAGCCCCTGTTGTTCCGTCTATACATGCTGATTCTATAGTTGCTGCTGATGTCCCTGGTCATGGTGCTGCCCCTGCTGCAGCTGGTCATCGAATTACATACTACGGATTTCCACTGCATGTAAGTGAAACTACTACAACCTACCCCCCTTCCCTTAACCTCCCTAATTACTGAAAAATCTAATTTGTTTAATTCATGTTTAGGTCACTATGATTTATTGACTATCATTAAGAAGAATGAAAATAGATGTTTATACCTTATGTTCACACCTTCTGTAAATACATTATTATTTAGATATATATACCCATGTGCAGGGATATGCAAGGTGTCCTTCACTAAAGGTCTTTACTTTAGAAAATGTCCGCCACAGCCTTGCCTCGTGCCTATCCCTGCTCATGTGTCAATTTCTATTGGATGTGAGAAACCTTGATTTACATCTCAGAAGTGAATATTACTATATGTACCCTTCATACACAACTATGTGATGTGGTTTATAGAACATGAATATGTCATAAACATGATATTACCTTTTTTGGCCCATTTCCACACAGGCCTTATTATATGTTTAAACAATATTAGTGTACTAAAACATCCCTCACATGGATGTGGATGACAATTATATGGTAAATAACAGAGGACAAGATTTATGGTGAACTATAAGAATATTTATTTCTTTTTAGGCTTCTTGGATGAGGGGGCTGAGGTGACTGTAGTGGATTTCCTTGTTCTCCTGGTTTGGGAAGATTCAGATGATTCTGCTGGAGTGCTGGCCACAGATGATAGGCTGGAGGCAGTGTCCTGCTGGTGTGTAAAGTGCTCAACCAACACACCCAAGAGTTGATATCAGACAGAATTTGCATCATCTGCGACTGGTTTTGAACAATTCCATTTAATGATGCTGCCATGTCCCTCTGCAGCTCTATGCTACGCTTGTGTAACCTCTTTTCGCTCCTGTGTAACCTGTCTTGACTCCTTTGAAACCTCTCTTGGCTCCTGTGAAACCTCTCTTGGCCTCTTTGTCTGCTCTCGCAGCTTGTTATGAGCCTCCTCTGCAGTGCAATGTATTCCTCACCCAGGGGAGAATACAATGCATCCACAGGCTCTTGAGCAGCAGGGCTTCTAGGTGCTTGAGGTGCAGGTTCAGCTGCATCTGCTGGTGCTTGAGGAACAACTTCAGCTGCATCTGCTGGTGCTTGAGGAACAACTTCAGCTGCATCTGCTGGTGCTTGAGGAACAACTTCATCTGCATGTGCTTGTGGGACATCTTCATCTGCTGGTGCTTGTGGGACATCTTCAGCTATATGCTCATCTGCAGATGGTGGAGCTCTTCCAAGGGAAGAGGATGGTGGAGCTCTCCCAAGTGAAGAGGATGGTGGAGCTCTCCCAAGGGAAGAGGATGGTGGAGCTCTCCCAAGGGAAGAGGATGGTGGAGCTCTCCCAAGGGAAGACGATGGTGGAGCTCTCAGGGTGGATTGGTAGTCCCATTGATGACCAGTGTGTGACCACTCAGCCTGTCCAGTTTGCACTTCTTGGGACATACCCTGTGTGTAAAAGCCATGACTGCCCTGATATTGTGTTGTTGGGGGGGTAAAGACATGGACCCTTTGTGGCTGACTTGGCTCCCCCTCAAAGCCAAAAGAAGAGTATTCCTCTGGCCAGGAATCTTGCCAGGGCTTATATGGCAATGGCGGTGGCATCACTTCCGGGTCCTCAACAGAAGCCATCCAACCCTGCTCATGCCTGGGAGCATAATGTTCACATGGTTGCCTGAAGACTGGTGGTGGTGGCTGCATGCCTGTGACTGGTGGTGGTGGTGGAGGAGGTGGCGGCATGCCTGTTTGCAGCCTGGTGACAGGAGGTTCTGTGGAGGAGTCAAATTATGAGAGGGATTAGTACAGTCATATATATGTCCATGTGGGCATACAATGTACATTGATACATGCTAGGGCCTATACTCATTCTCATGTCAAACTCTATAACATGCATGTGCACAATGTGATTTGTGATATGAGGGATTTTAATCTGCACAGTATACAGGTATGTGTTTCATACAATAGTTATGTGTACATGTCAATGATGGAAAAAATGTGTTCTTTAAGTGACACTATGGTCACATAATTTACTTTAGCCTGATGTAGGCACAGAACCTGCTTTCTGAGCTAAAAGTATTGTGATGGCTATAGTGTCCATTTACAGAAAACTCTATATGTGGCTTGTGGCCTGTGTTACTCTGAGACATGTTAGTATTGCACTATTCCACCTCATATCATGAATTGCATTGTGTTAAGTAGCATTAATGTCAAATATAATTGTAGATGTTTTTGTTGGTAGGCCAAATACCATGCTCCTCATTGTGCACATGAATGTGTGACATTAAACAATGTTATATCTCAAATACATATCATACTGGTGTGTGGGATGTTACTCACCAGCATGAGGTGCTGTGGTTGCAGCCCCTGAGTCACGAGCCCCTGGAATTCCACGGACTGCTGTGATACTCAGGGACCTGCGTATCATCTCCTGCCAGGTGTTGTATTCTGTGTCCAGGGGTGGACCACCACCTGTTCCCCTCTGGTGCATGGCTTCCTGCCCTATCTTCTCTTTCACCCGCCTCTTACAGTCATTCCAGCTTTTTTTAAGGCCCTCAACAGTCCTCCTCTGTGGGGCCACACTGTTGACGGCATCCTCTACCGCCAACCATGCTGTTTTACGCCTTCTGGCAACACCTTTGCCCTTCTCCTGGCCAAAGAGGGCACTGTGGTTGTCCATAATGGCCTGGGCTAGGGCAACATTCTCATTGAATGAGAAGTTAGGACATCTCATCCTCTCATCCTCTGTGGGCACCTGGCTTGCTCCCTGCGATGTCCCTGGTGTGGGTTCCTCCCTATCCTCTCCCTCCTCCCCCCTTCTGTCCCCATGTGCACCCTCTGTCCCTCTCCTTGATGTGCCTGGTCCCTGGGGCTCTCGGGGCATCTCCCCTCCCATCATCCCTTCTAGCTCTCCCTCTCCCCACTCCACTTACTCCCTGACGGGGACCCCGCTGCTCCTCCTGTCCTCTACAATACTCCTCTCCCTGCCACTCCTTTCCCCTCCTCCCCTTCGCCCTACCTCTCCCTGCCATCCTCACACTAGACACTCACACACTCACTCCCAGTTCAATCACACACAATCACAACCAAACACTCAGCCTATCACACTGTAAAATTGAAATAATATGTGTGCAATATGTAAACATATGTGTAAGTGTACAAGCTTAACCAACCAACAATGTGACCTAACTAACTCCTCTGTTTGCGCCTCTCTCTCTACTCTGTCTAATCCTCCACTCCACTGTAGTGTGCTGTAGCTCAACGAACCATCCAAACACACTGAAGAAAATGACGGCTGCGCATGGGTTTATATATGACTTTTGAATGGCGTAATTACGTGGCGCATTTTTAGATGTAGTCGCGGGTGATTTTTACGAGTGTTAGCCTTATTTGCATAAAACTACTCTTTATTGAGACTTTACGTGGACAAAATACAGGCGTAAGTTACTTGCGACAAGTAAAATGTGTATTTGCGCACTTTTCGGAAGAACGCCAGTTTGTCCTACTTACGCCACTTTAGCATCTGACGGCGCAGTATATGTAATACCCCGATGTGCGAGGTGAAATTACGGGCGGCGTGGGTTACCTCGCTTGCGCCAAAAAATACGCCGTATATCTGATCGCGCCCCTGATTTACTTAGATTACTGCATAATTATTTTATTTCACTTAGGAGATAAGATAGGAAAACAATGTTCTCGATGGTTAGTGAACAAACTATGGGTTTGATTCTAATCTTTCCGGTTTTCTTCCAATGTTTAAAATAAAAACAGAGTTTTTTTTTTTTTTTTTTTTTTTTTTTTTTAACAAAGTGATCACAGTGATAAATACAAATCAGGAGCCAAAAAAACGCGAATAAAAGGGATTGGAAGGATTATAATTAACCCCCTGTATGCCTAATAGAAATATTGAGACTTACATGTTACATTTCATGGTGGTCATTTTTTTTTAACAGTACTTTATATGGAATTAATAAAAGTATTATTATTTTTTTTTTTTACATATATGACCGCATTTTATCTTTTATTTCTTATAGTATACAGTGTTTTCCATAAAAAATGTTGCCAGGTGGGGTCAGTGTAATACTTTGCAATATTATAACATTTCTGTTATTTATAAATTCTACTTAAAGGGACACTGAACCCAAATTTTTTCTTTCGTGATTCTGATAGAGCATGCAATTTTAAGCACCTTTCTAATTTACTCCTATTATCAAATTTTCTTTATTCTCTTGGTATCTTTATTTGAAATGCAAGAATGTAAGTTTAGATGCCGGCCCATTTTTGGTGAACACACTGTGTTGTTCTTTCTGATTGGTGGATCAATTCACCCACCAATAAACAAGTGCTTCCCATGGTCCTGATCCAAAAAATAGCTTAGATGCCTTCTTTTTCAAAGAAAGAAAGCAAGAGAACGAAGAAAAATTAATAATAGGAGTTCATTCGAAAGTTGCTTAAATGTGCATGCTCTATCTGAATCATGAAAGAAAAAATTTGGGTTCAGTGTCCCTTTAAGATATCCAAAGCACAAATTAGTTGCATAATTTAGCAAAAAAATGTATTTAATGATAATTTGTGCAATAAACATGGAAAATTTGTAATATTAGCAAATTTTAACTTAAAGGGACAGTAAACCTTAAAAATAATGTTATATAATTCTGCACATAGTGCAGAATTATATAACATTATTTAAGTGCTATAGCTATAAATGCCTTTTTTACCTTTTAATATGTTAAAAATATGGCGCTTTTACAGACCCGCTCTCTGCTCTCTGCTGAGCGGTTCTGTTATATTTAGTCAGCGCATCGGGCCAGCTGTATAGTCACAGCCGGCCCGACCGCGCCATAGCACTAAGTGCAGCTCGCTCCTGTGACATTTTATTATTGCTCACATATAACTAACACATTTTTATGTCCCTTAAATGTCTCTTTAAATTGGGAGATTGTCACTATAATGTTCAGTCCGGTTTAATTCTGAGACAGGCAGAATATTGGCAACTGCAGCTAAACCAACATAAAAGCTAGACACAGCATTCTTTTCTTTGACTTGTCAGAGAACAACATTCCTATCATTGCTTTTGGGTTTTGAGAGACAAGACCTACGACCATCTGCCTAGATGTTTATTTTGAAATTCCGCTTAGCCTAATGTAAATTAGGTTTAGGTCAGATCACAATTAAAGAGAATCTATAATATACTAAAGTGTATACTGGCTTACAAAAGCTTTTGTAATGAGTTCAGATGTCTGGATGCCTTCTCTTAAATACTTTAAAGGGATATGAAACCCCAAAAAATATCTCATTATTCAGATTGAGAATACAATTTTAAAAAAGTTTCTAATTTACTTATATTGTGAAATTTGCTTTGTTCTCATGTTATTCTTTGTAGATACCTAGGTAGCGTGCACATGCCTGAACCACTACATTACAGGAAATAGTGCTGCCATCTAGTGCTCTTGCTAATGTATGACATTGTTGCAAAACTGCTGAAATATATATTGCTGCAGGCATGTGCACACTCCTGAACTTACATCCTTGCTTTTCAACAAAGGATAACTGGAAAATTAAATTGATGATCATTTTTTTGAAGTTTATGACCCTTTAACCCCTGAGTACCATACATAATCACTCAGTTAAGGTGTTATACATTTAAAAATTACTGGTTCTTACCTTAAAACAAAGCTTTCCAATGTATACAATATCCATTTTTTTTTCCCTTTAAAGGACCATCAAACTTGACATTTCAACAATGCATAAAATGTTTCATTATTGCAAAATACATTCATTATTTATTTTGCAGCCTTTTGTTGTAAAATGTGTTTGTTTCAGTTTCTCCCAGAGAGGCTTGTGTTAATACTTTAGGGCAATTTAAGTGAGCTATTGTTTACTCTTCCCTCCCTCCCTAAGCTTCTGTGGTGTCACATGCTTTTAAAATGTGGATTATCGGTTTTGCATCAACAGTCATGATAGGCAAACCATTCTTTGCAATAGTAACCATGTTGAATCAGAGCAAAACCACCTTAAGGGAATACAAGAGGACAGGCTACCACAGTCTGCACATGTGCAAACGGAGTTTGTGCTATATCTGAATATTAGTTTGTGATTGGTTACCTGGGGTTGTTTTGTTCTGGGGGACAGGGAGATTAGTGAAAAGAATAAA
This sequence comes from Bombina bombina, assembly GCF_027579735.1. NCBI lineage: Eukaryota > Metazoa > Chordata > Amphibia > Anura > Bombinatoridae > Bombina > Bombina bombina. The sequence goes on from NC_069506.1 coordinate 119,729,731, forward strand.
TTTAAAACAATATAATCATTTGACAAAATAAAGCTGCAGTTTTCATTGCAAAATGTATTCTTATATATGAAGGTTTATAATCATATAGTTTACAATTTGTATTTAGTGTCCTTTTTAAATTGTTCTGTCTGAGTCGCAAAATAAACATTATGGATTTAATTTTTAAAGTGTGCTCCCTGCTAGCTTCGCTTTCCCTAGAGAGGTTTCCCTTTCATGCGAGCTCCATTATATTCTATGGGAGACATTTTGCTACTCATAGGGATGGCCGTTTTTTTTAGATAATTCCATGAGGGTATCCCTTGTGAGTGTTGACGTGCTTTTTCACATTTTGTCCAGCAAACTTTTGATCGTCGAGCCCTCTGTGTTGACTTGTCCAAAATGATTAAAGGAACAATATACACACATTTTCATATAACTGCATGTAATATACACTGTTATAAAGAAGAATATGCACAGATACTGATCTAAAAATCCAGTATAAAACCTTTTAAGAACTTACTTAGAAGCTCCCAGTTTAGCTCTGTTGATGAGGTTAGGCTGGGAGACCAAGTTAAAAGGGCTGGGAAAACGGGAAGAGCAGACACTCCCCTGCATATGAAAATACTCTTTACACAAACAAGAGAAAGCAGGACTCTGTAGACTTGAGTCTAGGGGGTAGATTTATCATACCCTGGGTGGACATGATTCACTATAGCGACTCATGTCCGCCCTGCATCGATGAATGCCGAAAAGCATACGCTGTTTGCATTTAACATTGCACAAGCAGTTCTGGTGAACTGCTTGTGCAATGCCGCCCCCTGCAGATTTGCAGCCAATCGGCCGCTAGCAGGGGGTGTCAATCAACCCGATTGTATTCGATCGAGAGGATTGATGTCCGCAGCCTCAGAGGATGCGTATGAGTAAAGGAGCAGCGGTTTTAAGACCGCTGCTTCGTAACTCCTGTTTCCAGCGAGCCTGAAGGCTTGTGCGGAAACAGAGGTAAACGGCCCCATTCGGGCCATGATAAATCAGCCCCTACAACTGATACTTTAGGGCTTGATTAGGAGTCTGAAAATCAGCAGAATGTTATTAAAAAATAAGCAAAACTACACACTGTTACAAAAACACTCCCAGATGGGCTGTATAAATGGATCATCTACAAAACATGTATGCAAAGAAAAAGCCCTTCAAACACAGTCAGCTTCAGGACAACAATGCACTGCTAGGAGCTAACTGAACACATCTGGTGAGCCAATGACAAGAGAGAAATGTGTTTTACCATTAATCCCCAGCTTGCCCCTGGTAGTGCATTGCTGTTCCTGGGCCTACCTAGGTATGGTTTTCAAAGGATACCAAGAGAATAAAGTAAATTTTATAATTGAAGTGAATTTAAAAGTGTCTTAAAATGACATGCTATATCTGAATCATAAAAGTTTAATTTTGGCTTGCATTTCCCTTCAAGTATTGATATATCACAAGCACAAAGTGTTTACTGCCCCTTTAAAGTGATACGAAACCCACATTTTGTCTTTCATGATTTAGATAGAGCAGGCAATTTTAAACAACTTTCTAATTTACTGCTATCATCATTTTAAAAAAAAATGTTTTCTTTTTGTATCTTTAGTTGAAAAGCATGGACATAAGCTTAGGAACCAGCCCATTTCTTGAGCACGATATGGCAGCGGGTTTGCAAGAATGTTCTCTTTTTGCAAGAACACTAGATGACAGCACTATTAATATATAGGTTTTTACTGCACATAGTTTAAAAGTTTAAACCTGCATTGGAATCAGCTCAGTGCCTTCAAAACATCCACAAATATCAATGGCATTTATGCCCTCCGGGCTTTCTTTGAAGGCGATAGCAGTAATAGGAATAGGACAGTGCTGCCCAGTTAAACACACATGAACTATCCACAACTGTACTATAAATTCACTTTTTTTGACAATTGCTTTAATTACATTTTTAAAGATATCTTTGTGAGTGGACTGAGGCCCTGGTATTAAAAGATTCTCCAGCTTGGAGAGAAATTGCAGTTCAGAGCTCTCAGGGGCGGAACTCACTGAACTTTCAAAGAAAAATCACAGAACTATCCAGGACAGTGAAGTCCTATTTTCAGAAAGAGAAGTCTTTTGGATGCCTAGACTTAACACCAGGGTTCCGAATGGATTTTATTCGGAATTCAACCTCATAAATTTTTGGTACTAAATGGAGGAAATGCACATTATGGTGATTGGGGAACAGTAATTATGTTAATGAAATTACTCACATAGTACAATGTTTAATATGAGGTAGTGTTGTCTTACTCATGTTCATAGAAGGTAGACTGAATAGAGTCCTTTAGAATTAGGAGTAGGCCATTGTAATACACAACCACAAACAAACACACATTTGTCATTCACTTAAGGAGCGTGCCTATTTATACATACCCCTAGTGATATACGAACAAATTGTACTTCTAGTCATATCTTTATGAGAATGTTTCACAGCCATTGTCATTCCCACAAAATAGTTCTGTAAACCTGGCAGCTAGTTTATAAGATAAGTTTTATAAACCCAACACGCACTTATAATTAATATATTGAAGCGCTTCAGGGACAGTATATATATATATATATATATATATATATATATATATATATATATATATATATATATATATATATATATATATATATATATATATATATATATATATACTCTAAGTAAACTTAATATAGATAGCTTCAGTAAAGTGAAATTGATGTTTAAATAGAATAAGAGGTTAACAGGTTACGCTAAATGTTTAAAGTCCCAGAAGGGGGCGTGTTTTTATTGCACAGGTGTAGGTGTGTTAACAGAACCACATTTGTATTTTTAACCAATGAAAGGGTTTGCTTTACTATATATATAAGGTGTAACACAGGTAACCCATCAGCTACGAATACGGCCACAAGCCGAAACGCGTCAGAAACGGGTATGTGGATACCCACACCTACACGAGCTCCATAGGTTATGCTGTAACCTTTTTTCCATGTTTTAAGGAATAAATTGTTTTTCCATTAAGATCCGATGCTCTATATTTCTTTTCTTGCTCCTGTGTTTTTACTGTGTATTGTAAATATTTTACTTTCCAACGTTCTTCACATAGTAGAATATGTTCTATTTTTTAAAATATATATTTCAGTACATATCTATACGTTTGTGTGTGTATATATATATATATATATATATATATATATATATATATATATATATATATATATATATATATATATATGTGTGTGTGTATATGTATGTGTATATATATATATATATATATATATATACACTGCTCAAAAAAATAAAGGGAACACTTAAATAACACAATGTAACTTCAAGTCAATCACACTTCTGTGAAATCAAACTGTCCACTTAGGAAGCAACACTGAGTGACAATCAATTTCACATGCTGTTGTGCAAATGGGATAGACAACAGGTGGAAATTATAGGCAATTAGCAAGACACAATAAAGGAGTGGTTCTGCAGGTGGTGACCATAGACCACTTTTCAGTTCCTATGCTTTCTGACTGATGTTTTGGTCACTATTGAATGCTGGCGGTGCTTTCACTCTAGTGGTAGCATGAGACGGAGTCTACAACCCACACAAGTGGCTCAGGTAGTGCAGCTCATCCAGGATTGCACATTAATGCGAGCTGTGGCAAGAAGGATTGCTGTGTCTGTCAGCGTAGTGTCTAGAGCATGGAGCGCTACCAGGAGACAGGCCAGTACATCAGGAGACGTGGAGGAGGCCGTAGGAGGGAAACAACACAGCAGCAGGACCGCTACCTCCGTCTTTGTGCAAGGAGGAACAGGAGGAGCACTGCCAGAGCCCTGCAAAATGACCTCCAGCAGGCCACAAATGTGCATGTGTCTGCTCAAACGGTCAGAAACAGACTCCATGAGGGTGGTATGAGGGCCCGACGTCCACAGGTGGGGGTTGTGCTTACAGCCCAACACAGTGCAGGACGTTTGGCATTTGCCAGAGAACACCAAGATTGGCAAATTTGCCACTGGCGCCCTGTGCTCTTCACAGATGAAAGCAGGTTCACACTGAGCACATGTGACAGACGTGACAGAGTCTGGAGACGCCGTGGAGAACGTTCTGCTGCCTGCAACATCCTCCAGCACGGTTTGGCAGTGGGTCAGTAATGGTGTGGGGTGGCATTTCTTCGGGGCGCCGCACAGCCCTCCATGTGCTCGCCAGAGGTAGCCTGACTGACATTAGGTACCGAGATGAGATCCTCGGATCCCTTGTGAGACCATATGCTGGTGCGTTTGGCCCTGGATTCCTCCTAATGCAAGACAATGCTAGACCTCATGTGGCAGGAGTGTGTCAGCAGTTCCTGCAAGACGAAGGCATCCATGCTATGGACTGGCCCGCCCGTTCCCCAGACCTGAATCCAATTGAGCACATCTGGGACATCATGTCTCGCTCCATCCACCAACGTCACGTTGCACCACAGACTGTCCAGGAGTTGGCAGATGCTTTAGTCTAGGTCTGGGAGGAGATCCCTCAGGAGACCATCCACCACCTCATCAGGAGCATGCACAGGCGTTGTAGGGAGGTCATACAGGCACGTGGAGGCCACACACACTACTGAGCCTCATTTTGACTTGTTTTAAGGACATAACATCAAAGTTGGATCAGCCTGTAGTGTGTTTTTCCACTTTAATTTTGAGTGTGACTCCAAATCCAGAACTCCATGGGTTAAAAAATTTGATTTCCATTTTTTAATTTTTGTGTGATTTTGTTGTCAGCACATTCAACTATGTAAAGAACAAAGTATTTCATTAGAATATTTAATTCATTCAGATCTAGGATGTGTTATTCTAGTGTTCCCTTTATTTTTTGGAGAAGTGTATATATATATATATTAATAAAAAGAATATTTTCTTCTATGTGAAGAGCATTGGAATGTGAAATATAAATAACTCACATTGAATTGAACGCACTTGTTGTCGTGTAAATGAGCGAGCAATAAGTGTTAGGTGCGTTAAAACTTTACTTCTTGCTGTGTTTTCGCGAAAGCGCTATATAGCTCACCATTTGTAATCTGGTCAACTGTTATATTAAAGAGATGGTAAATCCTAGCGTTTCAAAAACGCTAGGATTTATCTGCATTAAATAATTGGACCTTCACTGATGAAGGTTAACTAAATGTTTGCTAACAGTACCTTTATTTTCTTCCTCCGTTATTACTACTCTTCGCCCCTCCGGCTGCCCATGCCTAAACTCATTTTTTTCAGTGAGGTGACTTATCCATCTCTTAGCCATATGGCACTGAAGCACGGATATTGGCTATCACGACTATTGGACAAGAGGTGAAAACTTCACCTCATGGGAAAAAATTAGTTTTTCCGTGGGCGGCTGGAGTTGCTTTTAGAGAAGTAAAAACGGATGAACAAAATAAAGGTACTTTTAGCGTACATCTAGTTAACCTTCATGAATTAAGATCCTGTTTATTTAATGCACAGATAAATCCTAGCATTTTTGAAATGCTAGAATTTATCATTTCTTTAATATACTTTTTACCTCTGATTACCAATACCTAAGCCTCTGCAGACTGCGCTTATCTCAGTGTTGTTTTTTTTTTTTTCTTTAAAGCTTTTACAATCTTGCATTTTATCCAATTAGTGCTGGTTCTTGTAAAACCATTATCATTCTCCACGGGAGTGAGCACGGTGTTATCTATGTGGCACACATGAACTAGCACTGTCTCGCTTTAGTGCAAGATTGTAAAAAGCTAAAAAATAAAGCAATGAGATAAGGGGATACCTGCAGGAGCTTGCAATCAGGCAAACTTAGAGGTTATAAAGTATATAAAAGGGCCAGTTTAGTCCAAAATAAACTTTCATGATTCAGATAGAGAATGTAATTTTAAACAATTTTCCAATTTACTTTTATCACCAATTTTGCTTTGTTCTCTTGGTATTTTTAGTTGAAAGCTAAACCTAGGAGGTTCATATGCTAATTTCTAAGCCCTTGAAGGCCGCCTCTTCTCTCAGGGCATTTTGACAGTTTTTCACCACTAGAGGGTGTTAGTTCATGTGTGTCATATAGATAATACTGTGCTAACACACATGGAGTGAGGTGAGCCAGCTCTGATTGGCTAAAATGGATGTTTGTCAAAAGAACTGAAATAAGGGGGCAGTTTGTAAAGGGTTAGATACAAGGTAATCAGAGGTAAAAGGTGTATTTATATAACTGTGCTGTTGTGCAAAACAAGGGAATAGGTAATAAAGGGATTATCTATCTTTTTAAACAATACAAATTCTGGTGTAGACTGTTCCTTTAATATAACAGTGTTGGTTGTGCAAAGCTAGTAAATGGGTAGTAAAGGCGCTATCTATCTTTTTAAACACTAAAAAAATCAAGTCTCTTTAACTTGTATGTAGGGGTGCCGACAGTGCCGATGTGGCTGTACAAGCTAAACAATTTTTTTAAATGCTGAGACAACTTATTTGCTGCAGTAAGCTCTTTATCACTTACAAGGATGCTGCTTATTATAATATCATTGTCTGCAGCAGTCATATGAGCGGCATCTTAGGAGGTATAGAGACCAGATATGAATCTTAGAATATATTTGATTGTTTTTCTTACTCATTTTTAATACAGGAGAAAAAAAACTGTATTACTTATTTAAAAGACAATTCAATGCATTAAAATTGCATAATCAACCAATTTGTAATAAAAATAAAAAATAATTTACTTTGAATGTTAAATAAGCAGTAGATTGTTTTTGTCCGACAATTGTCTAAATGTTCTTCTATTTGCCCGTTTCTGTATCATGTGACATCCATCAGCCAATCGCAAATTGATCTATGTATACACTGGGAACTCTTGCACATGCTCAGTAGGAGTTGGTTCCTAAGAAAGTGTGCATATAAAAATACTGTGTTTAATTTAATAGAAGTAAATTGGAAAGTTTTTTTTAAATGTATGTTCTCTATCTGAATTATGAAAATTGAATACATACAAGTCTTTATATAACCAGTTGCATACTTTGGTTACAAGAATGGTTGTCCCCCCCCCCCAATACCTAAGAGTAGTCATTACTGGATTTTTTTCCAGTTAAAGGGACAGTAAACACCTTGTAATTACAAGACATTATGTTGTGTTGCTGTAGAATAACATATCAGCCAAGTATTAATGTTTTTATGAGAAAGCATTCCTTTTATTGTCATATTTTTCAGTACACAAACTCAACCCACCATTTTGTCTTATGTGGAAGAGCCAATCTGGGCTCGCCTTGATCATAATGTTAGTATAAAGTACATTGTTTTGACATTGTTATCTGATAAAAGCCGCGTCCGGCAAGCGCTCCAAGCGACTCAGAGCTAGCTTGGAGTGTTTTCTGAAGACTTCAAAACTCAGCTCTGGGCGTTCGCTTAATGTGCTGGGACTTTTCAGAGCAAGCTATATATTATTGTAAACATGGCAGCCTCCACAAGCAACACTTGTGTGTATATGTGTTTGTGTATGTGTATATATATATATATATATAACAGAATTTATGCTTACGTGATAAATTACTTTCTCTTACGGTGTATTCAGTCCACGGATTCATCCTTACTTGTGGGATATTCTCAATCCCTACAGGAAGTGGCAAAGAGAGCACACAGCAAAGCTGTCCATATAGCTCCCCTCAGGCTCCGCCCCCCCAGTCATTCGACCGACGGTTAGGAGAAAACGGAGAACCATAGGGTGCAGTGGTAACTGTAGTTATTAGAAATTAAATTTGAACCTGACTTAAATGTCAGGGCGGGCCGTGGACTGAATACACCGTAAGAGAAAGTAATTTATCACGTAAGCATAAATTCTGTTTTCTCTTACTTGGTGTATTCAGTCCACGGATTCATCCTTACTTGTGGGATACCAATACCAAAGCAATAGGACACGGATGAAGGGAGAGAACAAGTCAGGTAACCTAAACGGAAGGCACCACTGCTTGCAAAACCTTTCTCCCAAAAATAGCCTCCAAAGAAGCAAAAGTATCGAATTTGTAAAATTTGGCAAATGTATGCAGTGAGACCATGTCGCTGCCTTACAAATCTTTTCAACAGAAGCCTCATTCTTGAAAGCCCATGTGGAAGCCACAGCTCTAGTGGAATGAGCTGTAATTCGTTCAGGAGGCTGCTGTCCCGCAGTCTCATAAGCCAAACGGATGATGCTTTTCAGCCAAAAGGAAAAAGAGGTAGCAGTCGCTTTCTGACCTCTCCTCTTACCAGAATAGACAACAAACAAGGATGATGTTTGTCTGAATCTTTAGTTGCTTTTAAATAGAATTTTAAAGCACGAACCACGTCAAGATTGTGCAAAAGTCATTCCTTCTTAGAAACTGGATTAGGACACAGAGAAGGAACAATGATTTCCTGGTTAATATTCTTATTAGAAACCACTTTTCGAGCAGAAGAAATGGCTACTAAAAACAAAACTTTCCAAGATAAAAACGTAATATCTATGGAATGCAAAGGTTCAAACGGAACCCCTTAAAGAACTGAAAGAACTAAATTTAGACTCCATGGAGGAGCCACTGGCTTGAAACATGCTTGATTCTGACTAGGGCCTGTGCAAAACACCTGAACGTCTGGTACAGCAGCCAGACGCTTATGTAACAGAATAGAAAGAGCAGATATCTGTCCCTTTAAGGAACTAGCTGACAGACCCTTCTCCAAACCTTCTTGGAGAAAAGACAATATCCTTGGAATCCTAATCTTACTCCACGAGTAACCCTTGGATTCACACCAACAAAGATATTTCCGCCATATCTTATGGTAAATTTTCCTGGTGACAGGCTTTCTGGCCTGTATCAGAGTGTCTATAACTGATTCAGAGAAACCACGCTTAGCTAGAATTAAGCGTTCAATCTCCAGGCAGTCAGTTGCAGAGAAACTAGATTTGGATGCTTGAAAGGACCTTGAATTAGAAGATCCTGCCTCGAAGGCAGCTTCCATGATGGGACCGATGACATGTCCACTAGGTCTGCATACCAAGTCCTGCGTGGCCACGCAGGCGCTATCAGAATTACCTAAGCCTTCTCCTATTTGATTCTGGCTACTAGCCGAGGGAGAAGAGGAAACGGTGGAAGACATAAGCTAGACTGAACGACCAAGGCGCTATTAATGCATCCATCAATGCCGCCTTGGGATCCCTGGATCTGAATCCGTAAAGGGGAAGTTTGGTGTTCTGACGGGACGCCATCAGATCCAATTCTGGAATGCCCCATAGCTGAGTCAGCTGAGCAAAAACCTCCGGGTGGAGTTCCCACTCCCCCGGATGGAAAGTCTGACGACTTAGAAAATCCGCCTCCCAGTTGTCTACCCCTGGGATGTGAATTGCAGATAGATGGCAGGAGTGATCCTCCGCCCATTTGATGATCTTGTATACTTCCTTCATCGCTAGGGAACTTTTTGTTCCTCCCTGATGATTGATGTACGCTACAGTCGTGATGTTGTCCGACTGAAATCTGATGAATTTGGCCTCCGCTAGTTGAGGCCACACCTGGAGCGTATTGAATATCACTCTCACTGGGGTGAGTTCCAGACGGCACCCCAGCCTAACAGACTGGCATCGGTCGTGACAATGATCCACTCCGGTCTGCAGAAACTCATTCCCTGAGACAGTTGATCTTGATACAACCACCAGAGAAGAGAGTCTCTGGTTTTCTGGTCCATTTGTACTTGAGGAGACAAATCTGCGTAATCTCCATTCCACTGTTTAAGCATGCACAGCTGCAGTGGTCTGAGATGAATTCGGGCAAAAGGGACTACGTCCGTTGCCGCAACCATTAAACCAATTACTTCCATGCACTGAGCCACGGAAGGCCGAGGAATGGAATGAAGAACTCGGCAAGTATTCAGCAGTTTTGACTTCCTGACCTCTGTCAGAAAGATTTTCATTTCTACCGAGTCTATTAGTGTTCCCAGGAAAGGAACCCTTGTGAGCGGGACAGAGAACTCTTTTCTACGTTCACCTTCCACCCGTGAGACCTTAGAAAGGCCAGAACTATGTCCGTATGAGCCTTGCCTCTGTGAAAGGACAACGCCTGTATTAATATGTCGTCTAGGTAAGGTGCTACTACAATGCCCCGCGGTCTTAGAACCGCTAGAAGGGACCCTAGCACCTTTGTGAAAATTCTGGGAGTGGTGGCCAACCCGAAAGGAAGGGCCACGAACTGGAATGTTTGTCCAGAAAGGCGAACCTTAGGGACTGATGGTGATCTTTGTGGATAGGAATATGTAGGTACGCATCCTTTAGATCCATGGTAGTCATATATTGACCTTCCTGGATCATCGGCAAGATTGTCCGAATGGTTTCCATCTTGAAAGACGGAACTCTGAGGAATTTGTTTAGAATTTTTAAATCCAGGATTGGCCTGAAAGTTCCCTCCTTTTTGGGAACTACGAACAGGTTTGAGTAAAAGCCCAGTCCTTGTTCTGCAATTGGAACTGGGTGTATCACTCCCATTTTTAGTAGATCTTCTACACAGCGTAAGAACGCCTGTTTCTTTGTTTGTTCTGAAGACAAACGAGAAATGTGGAACCTTCCCCTTGGGGGAGAATCCTTGAATTCTAGAAGGTACCCCTGAGCAACTATTTCTAATGCCCAGGGATCTGGAACATCTCTTGCCCAAGCCTGAGCGAAGAGAGAAAGTCTGCCCCCTACTCGATCCGATCCCGGATCAGGGGCTACCCCTTCATGCTATCTTGGTAGCAGGAGCAGGCTTCTTGGCCTGTTTACCCTTATTCCAGCCCTGCAGGGGTTTCCAAGTTGCTTTGGGCTGGGAAGCGTTATCTTTCTTTGCGGCAGCAGAGGTTGTGGCAGGTCCGCTCCTGAAGTTGCGAAAGGAGCAAAAATTAGCCTTGTTTTTGGCCTTAAACGGCCTATCTTGTGGCAGGGCATGGCCCTTGACCCCAGTGATATCTGAAAATAATTTCTTTCAGCTCTGGGCCAAATAGGGTTTTCCCCTTGAAGGGAATATTTAACAGTTTCGTTTTGGACGACACATCAGCCGACCACGATTTGAGCCAAAGTGCTCTTCGCGCCATGGTGGCAAAACCTGATTTTTTCGCCGCTAGCTTAGCTAATTGGAGAGTGGCATCAGTGATAAAAGAATTAGTCAGCTTTAGAGCATGAATTCTATCCATGACCTCATCATATGAAGTCTCCCTCTGGAGCGATTCCTCCAGGGCCTCGAACCAAAAAACCGCTGCAGTAGTTACCGGAATAATTCAGGCAATTGGTTGAAGAAGAAAACCTTGCTGAACAAAAATTTTCTTCAGCAAGCCTTCCAATTTTTTATCCATAGGATCTTTGAAAGCACAACTGTCCTCTATTGGTATAGTTGTACGCTTAGCAAGTGTTAAAACAGCCCTCAACCTTGGGGACCGTCTGCCACGCGTCCCGCCTGGGGTCATTTATGGGGAACATTTTCTTAAAGATAGGTGGGGGAACAAAGGGTACACCTGGTCTCTCCCACTCCTTAGTCACAATATCCGCCACCCTCTTTGGGATCGGAAATGCCTCAGTGTATACAGGGACCTCTAAAAACCTGTCCATTTTACACAATTTTTCAGGGACCTTGCCATGGGGTCACAATCATCCAGAGTAGCTAAAACCTCCTTGAGCAGGACGCGGAGGTGTTCCAGCTTAAATTTAAACGCTAAGGAATCTGACTCTGCCCGCTGAGAAACTTTTCCTGTGTCAGAAATTTTTACCCTCAGACAGACCGTCCCTCACTGCTACTTCTGAGTTTTGTGAGGGTACTACAGATAAATTATCCAAAGCTTCAGATTGCTCATCCTCTGTATTTAAAACTGAGCTATCGCGCTTTTTTGGAAAAACAGGCAGTTTGGATAAAAATACTGCAAGGGAATTATCCATTACTGCTGCTAATTGTTGTAAAGTAATAGGGGCCAATGCGCTAGAGGTACTAGGCAACGCTTGTGCGGGCGTAACTGGTGTCGACACATGGGGAGAGAAAGGAGGACTATCCTCATTACCTTCCGTTAAAAAATCATCTTGGGCTACATTTTTAAGTGTCAATGCATGGTCATTAAAATGTTTAGATACCTTAGCACACTTTAAACACAAATGCAATGGGGGTACCGCCATGGCTTTTAAACACATAGAACAAGGTCTATCAGTAGGCTCAGACATGTTAGACAGACTTAGATAGCACTCAAATACAGAAAAATACACTTTTTGAAAAAACGTTACTGTGCCTTTAAATAATAAACAGCACACACTTTTTTACCAAATCTCAAAAAAACATCCGATCTTTATGAAATTTACACCATATGATCCTAATGCTTTGAAAAGATTGCAGACCAAGTTTCAAGCCAATTAACCCCTTATTGCCCAAACCGGAGCAAATTGAAGCTGGCCACCAGTTTAACACACTTCCTTCCTTGGGGATTAGTTGTGGAACAAAAATAAGCCTCCCTGTAGCCCTCCTGCAATCTCTGGACTCTACATGTGAAGCTGCATGAAGCTATCTTGTAAAAGAACTGCGCAACTGAGGCACGAAAATTAGGCCCTCTCCCTCTTCACTCCGGAATTATGAGGCCTTCCTAAGCCAAATTAGGTGTCTAAAATTATGCCAGGCGTATAAAACCCCTAAAAAGTGTTCCAAACATGATAAACACTTGTGCAAACATCAGATTATATTAAAAAATAATCGATTTTACCCATAACAGTGTCCACCAGTGATTTAAGCCCTTTTAACTAAGCCATCCTTCTATACTGAGTCTCAGAAAATGGCTTACCTTCCCTTCCCACATGGGGATTTCTATCAGTCTTCTAGCATTACCAGGTCTTGTTAGAAAAAAATGACTGAGCATACCTTAAGCAGTTAAGCCTGCAAACTGTTCCCCCCAACTGAAGTTCTCCGGTACTCAACAGTCCTGTGTGGGAACAGCAATGGATTTTAGTTACTGGTGCTAAAATCTTTTTCCTCTCATCAGAAATCTTCATCACTTTCTGCCGCAGAGTAAATAGTACAAACCGGCACTATTTTAAAATAACAAACTCTTGATTGAAGAAATAAAACTACAAATCTAACACCACATACTCTTTACCACCCCCGTGGAGATGCTACTTGTTAGAGCGGCAAAGAGAATGACTGGGGGGGCGGAGCCTGAGGGGAGCTATATGGACAGCTTTGCTGTGTGCTCTCTTTGCCACTTCCTGTAGGGATTGAGAATATCCCACAAGTAAGGATGAATCCGTGGACTGAATACACCAAGTAAGAGAAATATATATATATATATATATATATATATATATATATATATATATATATATATATATATATATATATATATATACACACATACAGGGAGTGCAGAATTATTAGGCAAGTTGTATTTTTGAGGATTAATTTTATTATTGAACAACAGCCATGTTCTCAATGAACCCAAAAAACTCATTAATATCAAAGCTGAATAGTTTTGGAAGTAGTTTTTAGTTTGTTTTTAGTTATAGCTATTTTAGGGGGATATCTGTGTGTGCAGGTGACTATTACTGTGCATAATTATTAGGCAACTTAACAAAAAACAAATATATACCCATTTCAATTATTTATTTTTACCAGTGAAACCAATATAACATCTCAACCTTCACAAATATACATTTCTGACATTCAAAAACAAAACAAAAACAAATCAGTGACCAATATAGCCACCTTTCTTTGCAAGGACACTCAAAAGCCTGCCATCCATGGATTCTGTCAGTGTTTTGATCTGTTCACCATCAACATTGCGTGCAGCAGCAACCACAGCCTCCCAGACACTGTTCAGAGAGGTGTACTGTTTTCCCTCCTTGTAAATCTCACATTTGATGATGGACCACAGGTTCTCAATGGGGTTCAGATCAGGTGAACAAGGAGGCCATGTCATTAGATTTTCTTCTTTTATACCCTTTCTTGCCAGCCACGCTGTGGAGTACTTGGACACGTGTGATGGAGCATTGTCCTGCATGAAAATCATGTTTTTCTTGAAGGATGCAGACTTCTTCCTGTACCACTGCTTGAAGAAGGTGTCTTCCAGAAACTGGCAGTAGGACTGGGAGTTGAGCTTGACTCCATCCTCAACCCGAAAAGGCCCCACAAGCTCATCTTTGATGATACCAGCCCAAACCAGTACTCCACCTCCACCTTGCTGGCGTCTGAGTCGGACTGGAGCTCTCTGCCCTTTACCAATCCAGCCACGGGCCCATCCATCTGGCCCATCAAGACTCACTCTCATTTCATCAGTCCATAAAACCTTAGAAAATCAGTCTTGAGATATTTCTTGGCCCAGTCTTGACGTTTCAGCTTGTGTGTCTTGTTCAGTGGTGGTCGTCTTTCAGCCTTTCTTACCTTGGCCATGTCTCTGAGTATTGCACACCTTGTGCTTTTGGGCACTCCAGTGATGTTGCAGCTCTGAAATATGGCCAAACTGGTGGCAAGTGGCATCTTGGCAGCTGCACGCTTGACTTTTCTCAGTTCATGGGCAGTTATTTTGCGCCTTGGTTTTTCCACACGCTTCTTGCGACCCTGTTGACTATTTTGAATGAAACGCTTGATTGTTCGATGATCACGCTTCAGAAGCTTTGCAATTTTAAGAGTGCTGCATCCCTCTGCAAGATATCTCACTATTTTTGACTTTTCTGAGCCTGTCAAGTCCTTCTTTTGACCCATTTTGCCAAAGGAAAGGAAGTTGCCTAATAATTATGCACACCTGATATAGGATGTTGATGTCATTAGACCACACCCCTTCTCATTACAGAGATGCACATCACCTAATATGCTTAATTGGTAGTAGGCTTTCGAGCCTATACAGCTTGGAGTAAGACAACATGCATAAAGAGGATGATGTGGTCAAAATACTCATTTGCCTAATAATTCTGCACTCCCTGTATATATATATATATATATATATATATATTTATATATATATTGCTTGTGCAGGCTGACATGTTTACAATAATATATATATATAAATGTAATAAATAACTTTATAATTTTTTTCACAAGTGAGAGAGCTTATAATAAACGTTTGAATGTGCAAAGGGATCTGCTGCACAATAATGGAGTATATAATTCATATGTGAGATGTTTCTATTTGCATGCAATATTTCTAATACTTAAAAGGTATAAGAATTATTGCATGCAAATTGAAGTGTCTCACATATGAACTGAGCGCTTGCCAAACGCGGCCAAAGACAATCATGGACAGATATGAAGCAGAGTAAGCCTTTATAAATCAGCAGGGTGCACTTCAAGTTCTAAGAATTAGGAATTGCTCAAATTACATGAAAAGTGGGAAAATTAATAATAATAAAAATATATTGCAAAATTGTTTCATTATGCATAACTACTACTTTTTGTACAAATCTCAAGGTGTTTACTATTCTTTTAAATAATAAAACCGCTCCTTATTAGGCTTTACATAGATATTAATAGCAACATGAGTATTGGGCTTGCTATTCTCTTTTTGTGCTCTCTAGGTAGGTCTCCGGAGCGTCTTCATTTCAGCGGATCCTACAGATTTTATTTCATTTAGTTTGCAGTCTTCAGGAAGAACTTCTGCTTTGCCGTGTTCTTCCATATTTTTTTTTCTGTGGCGTATACTTATTTTATCATCATATTTTCAGTCAACATTGGCTTGAAAAAATATACCTTTAAACCAATATATTTCTTGCTATTTCAGTTTTCTATTTCAGCTTATTTAACAGATTGATAACTTGACC
Source organism: Bombina bombina (assembly GCF_027579735.1). Classification (NCBI taxonomy): domain Eukaryota; kingdom Metazoa; phylum Chordata; class Amphibia; order Anura; family Bombinatoridae; genus Bombina; species Bombina bombina. The sequence continues at coordinate 119,745,462 of NC_069506.1, forward strand.
ATTGCTTTCTCCAAGACATTTACCCGCAGTCATTTCTAATTCTGTTTTCAAACTTCAATTCAGACTCAGCCAATAGCTGAGTAGAAGATTTTTTAATCTTACAAAATCCTATAGGGGGATTTATTAATCATTCTAATAAAGGATTAGCCATCCTTTGTCTACAAAACCTTGACCTCGGCAAACCTTAGACAGTCTGGGTCTGGAGTTGAGTTATTTGTGACAGGACAACATGGAAGAAGGAAAGCAAAGACTGTTGCCTGCATCCCTAAGCTGTGTTTAGACACAGTGGATTGCTTGAGGAGTTGCGGTTTATAGATTATGCAAATAGTCTATTCATTTGAAATCATTGTTGTGCTACATTTAGGCAAACTAGATTTTTTTTAGGAACATTTTGAAAATACAATCTTGTTTAAGCAAGATCAGATCAGCAGAAATGTAATGTGTCTTCTTTAGTCCAGGTTTTTATTGACGAAGACCATGATGTTCCATATGTCTATCTAAATAGTCATACTAGTATTTCCATTTGTGTACAATAAGTCAATGTTGTGCTTAGGTATGACACGGCCATTAAAGGGATATTAAACAATGCTCATTTGGCAAAACAAATATGTTAAATAGGATTGTGTAAAAAACAGCAAATAACTTACTTGTTTTCTTCCAAAATAAGCACTTAGAAATTCTCAATGTAGCCTCTGCCCCCAGTGTTTTAAGAGCAGAGGAATTTTAAAACCTAAGTTTTTTTGGGTTTTTTTGTGTGTCAGTTCTGGGCATAAGCAAATCTGACTCCTTGTTATCTAGTCCGTTCACTTGCCTAGAAGTTTTAGGGCATCAGCCTAAGATAAAACTTCATGCAAAGGTCTCTTCCTCTGTGTAGGGCTGTGACAGGAAGCACAAATGTAGTGTAAAAAAACCCACGTAAATAAAAAAGGAAAAATCCATTTAAATAGATGAATAATATATGTTGCATGATTTCTATTAAGTATAAGCAACTGCTTAGTGTTTTTTTATTACAACAAAGGCAACCTGTTTCATATCCCTTTAAGGGGGAACTATGAGATTGGAATACAGATGTATATGTGTTGACAGCAGATAACAACTAGGTCCAACAAGTCTGCATAAAGTGTGAGCTAAGTGTCATAATTTGCATAAATAAAAAAGAGAGAAGCACTCAACCTGGGAACGAACAATAGGCACATGTTGAGCAAAAAGAGGCTGCTTCTTGGGTGGTAACTAGCCATAGAACAAGCTATTATGCTATTGTTTGTTCCCAGGTTGAGCGCTTCTCTCTTTTTATTTATGCAAATTATGACATTTAGGGAAGTCTCCCTAAGTGTGATGCGGGAATCCAGACGTGGACCTGTTGCTCAGTGTGCCTAAAGGGATATGGCTGCAACCCACAGACGAGGCCCACAATAGGCCGAAACGTACGTCTGGGGTTTTGCTGTTTCTCTCATTCAGAGAGGGATTGCCTGGTATTTCGGGGCTGGACTGTACTGTGAAGTCAGGATCAGACTGATATGCTTCAGGAAACTTCTTCTCTGTGAAAGGCGCATGTTGAGCAAAAAGAGGCTGCTTCTTGGGTGGTAACTAGCCATAGAACAAGCTATTATGCTATTGTTCGTTCCCAGGTTGAGCACTTCTCTCTTTTTATTTATGCAAATTATGACATTTAGGGAAGTCTCCTTAAGTGTGATGCGGGAATCCAGACGTGGACCCGTTGCTCAGTGTGCCTAGAGGGATATGGCTGCACCTCACTGACGAGGCCCACAATAGGCCAAAACGTACGTCTGGGGTTTTGCTGTTTCTCTCGTTCAGAGAAGGATTGCCTGGTATTTCGGGGCTGGACTGTACTGTGAAGTCAGGATCAGACCGATATGCTACAGGAAAGTTCTTCTCTGTGAAAGGCACATGTTGAGCAAAAAGAGGCTGCTTCTTGGGTGGTAACTAGCCATAGAACAAGCTATTATGCTATTGTTCGTTCCCAGGTTGAGCGCTTCTCTCTTTTTATTTACACTATTGAGCTTACCTTCCTGCTTTTCAACAAAGAAAATGAAGAACATTTGATAATAGAAATAAATTGGAAAGTTGTTTAAAATTGTATGTTCTATATGAATCATAAAATAAACTTTTGGGTTTTATGTGCCTTTAACATACTTATTAAAGGGACAGCATACTGTAAAATTGTTTTTCCCTTAACATGTTTCCAATTACTTTTTTACTAACTGCAGAGTATAAAATGTATGAGATTTGCTTTTTAAGGCTTATTTATATATATGAAATAGCTGATTTTGTGTTTTTGAAGCCACAACCTAATAAAATGGGTTGCGCTTGTAGGTATAATCAGATCTCATTACTTTATCACATTGTGTAAATATACATGCTTTTTTTTTTTTTTTTTTTTTTTTTCTTCCTTTGAGGGACACACATTGGTAAATATAAGAGGTACAAATTAGCTTTATATCATGTTTATGAGTACATATTAAGTGTGTTTAAGTTTAAGTGTAAATGTTGTATGTTAATGTAATGGATTAATGTGTATAATAAAAATTTAAAAAAAAAACAAAAACAAAAAAAAAACAAAAAAAAAAACAAATATACATGCTTTTTTATCTTATATCTGTCCATAAACCAAAGACCAATACTTGGAGAGAACAATAGAAAATGTACTTAAATTGTATTACTTTATCTCTTCTATACCTCGCTGAGAGTGTAATTTCTTCTGCTGGCTGTGTTTACACAGTTTATCTATAGCTTGGACCTAAGACTAGAAACTTTCAGAATAGGTGGGGATACTACAGGCTAAATGAACTATTTCAAATGCCAATATAAGAGTAAAGGAAATGTACAATTCCTGCAGGTAAAGTGAATCATTGGGAACAAATTAAAGGGGGAAACATTTTTGAATAAACTGTCCCTTTAAGGTTATATAGTCCTATAGTCCTTTTGTAAGTTTTTTTTTTTTTTTTATAAAGACACACATCTTTACCATTTCAGTAGCTTTCTTATAATGAGATTCAAGTTTATTTATATCCTTCTTGAGATGGAGCTTCCAGAATTGTAGGCAATACTCAACATGAGGCCTAATTAGTGATCTGTAAAGCGACATAGGAACATTACTGCCTTACTATTCACTGTTGGTGTATTCAGTTTTTGTGCTCTGTTGTTACTAGAAAACTGTGGCCCCTGTACTTGACCTATTCCAACAATACTGTATTTGTCTCACGGTTAGTGGTCATGGAAACATAGAGGAGTCATGCACCCCCACTAGATAACCAGGGATCATTGACTTGTAATTAAATTATTTGGTAAAGCATTTGGAGAGGAGTGGTCAGTTACCATGCTATTATACTGTGCCTCATGATTTGCTGACCACACTAAATCATGCTGTCCTAGGCCAAAGCCATGTCTAGAGGGAGTTGGGGAGTATCCTTAATACTATGCTTTTAAAATATACTTGGTGTTTGCTGTTCCTTTAAAGGAACACTGTGTTTACATTTGTTTTATCGTGCATATAAAAGATGAGCAGTTGAACCCACTAAACTTAATTTTGTATTAAAAAAGGCCAAATTAAAGCTGAGTACACACATAGCACTTATGATTCTGCAGCCGAGTCACTTGTTCTATCTCTGGGCCTTATATTCAAAAGCTCGCCAGCATGGAGAGAAATCGAGCAAAATCTTTGGGATTTTTTTAGACCTTATGGGCGCCATGTACTAAGCTTCGAAGTGACCGTCCGTCTGTATTTCCGCGTCAAAATTCGCTCACAATCTGCTTCTCGTATGTACCAATCTGCGATCTGGTCGAAAAACCACTATTTTCATCAGCGATCGTAATTTTACGCAACTGATCGTTCCGAAGCCTTTTTCCACTTACTACATGTTCGATCGCACGTAAATTCACTGTAATCGGAAATTATGAATGTTACAACGAATCCGTCCGCTGTAACTTCGCGTGATTTGCTTCGAGACCATTTAGGTAGCGAATACAATAGAAAACTATAGGGCGTCTCAACCTGACGCCAGGTAGAAGTACTTAAGTGAAAGGACTAGACTACTATTGTAGCATTATTGGTTTTTGGATCACTGAATGAAGATGGAGACACTTTTACACATGTTTCTTTTCTGATTAATTCAATTACGAGGAAGAAGGGCTATACAGGCACCGGTTGACAACTTGCAAAGAAGGAGAGGTAGAAGAATCAGAGTCCCTAGAGTTTTCCTTCCACGTATGGGTTTGGAAAGCATTTCTGATCAAGAGATTATCCAGAGATTCCGTTTGGACAGAGAAGCTATTATGGAACTTTACTATGAAATAGCAGAATACCTGGAACCTATGACAGCGCGTTCACAAGCCATACCCGGACTATTAAAACTGTTGGCAGCCCTACACTTTTTTGCCACCGGTTCATTCCAAGATTTCTGGGAAAATGCACATTCTTATACATGTCAGCAGCCAGACGTTGCCGCTTGTCTGACGATTATGACACCTAGATCGTCACGTGGGTAAAGAACTAAACCAATCAGGTCGCAGACTGCTTCTTAACTTTGCTCTTTCGCGCCGAACGAAGCTTCAAAGTTATCAATAATCCGATTGTCTTCGACACACAATAGACGCGAAATTTTACGGCTTGGTTTTTAGTACATTCATGTAACGAAGTGCCATCCGCATGGTGCGAATGCCGGCGGGTTATTTCGATACGGTCTGTGCGAAAAAATTGACGCCTTAGTACATGGCGCCCTATATGGTAATGTAGGTGTCTCTCCTTCCCATATAAAACCCTGCATAGTGAGATAAACATCTTTCATACTAAAGTTTGTGTTTCTTACATTCTTTTAGGGACCTCTCCATACTGACAAGATGTATTAGATCATCTCACCTGAGCAGTGAGCTTTTAAATATCAGGCCCTCTGGGTCAATTCTTAAAAACCTGCCAGCATGGAGAGAAATCATCAACTTAATTTATTGAGCCCTTTATTGTAAATTAAGCGACTCTCTTTCACATAAAGGATATTATTGAACTGCCCTTAAAAGGACATTAAACACTTTGACATGGTAATATAAAATGATAAATCGTATGTATAAAAAAAACCTCTACAATATACTTTAATTATTTATTTTGTCCCCTTTTCCTGTAATTCCATTCTGAAATTGTGAGTTATTGAGTTCCTGTTAGAAATAGAAGTGCAGAACAATGTTATAACTGCCCTAATTGTCCACAACAGAGAAGGCAACCTACGTTACAACATGACGGCTCCCATTGTTTTATAGACCTTAACAATTTACACTTATTTTGTCACTATTTAAACCACTAATGTTATACTTTAAAAAAATACATCCACATGTTATTCTCAGACTAATCTTTTCTTTGAATGTATTATTCTATCCAGCATTTATTTAGTGTTTAAATGACCAGTCAACACATTAGATTTGCATAATCAACAAATGCAAGATGACAAGACAATGCAATAGCACTTAGTCTGAACTTCAAATGAGTAGTAGATTTTTTTATAACAAATTTCAAAGTTATGTATATTTCCACTCCCCTTGTACCATGTGATAGTAATCAGCCAATAACAAATGCATATACATATAGTCTGTGAATTCTTGCACATGGAAAAAATGTGTTTAGGGTTAGCGCTAAATTAAAGCTTAAAAAGGTGTAGAGATAAATATTCTGTAAGATTTATATTATTCTTATATAATGATATTCATATCAACAATGTGTATCATAAAAATTTTTTTAATAAAAATTAAAAATACAAATAAAGATGGATGCCGGCATCAATTCTAAATGGAAAATTATATACAATGTATACAAGAATGAAACGTTATGTTTTAAAACAATGTAGCAAGATAAATAAAAGCAATTTGAACAGGTTTTGAGTAGTATACTTTAAAGAAAAATAGCGATTGTCACCGTGCATATAGGTGTTAGATATTTACATTGATATTACCTTATATGCAGAGATTTGTGTGTATTCGCTATTTCAATGGACCGGGACTCTCAGTGTTCAGTCCTGTATTGACTATGTTTTTTGAAACAGTTTCTGTTTCTCGGTAGTTCTCTCAAAAAAAGGCAGGTCAAAGTTCCAACTATATTTTTCTTTGCCGTATAATATCCGTGTCCTGACACTCTTCTCAGTATCAACTCCGTATTCTGTGATGGCTTTGTATGCGTATCATATACGCCGTATTGGATGTCTGTATGACAGTGAAATCTCTGTTTTGTTGTGGGGAGTTTTCTCCCTGTGGTCAATTTCCTCCAAGTGGTTCCGGAGTAAAGTTGAAGAGAAGTAGCTTGTTTGTTGAGTCTCCGCTGTCTTATTTCACAGCGGTTAAATTTTAAGAAGAATAGTGATCAGATCATGGGTTAGGAATTATACTTATAGAACTCCACACGCTTTTGTTTAGTTCAAAGTACCCAACCTACTGCACTATATCAAACTTAAATGAAAGTATCAGAGAGTAGCGATCTTTCCAGTGAGCAAAGTTCTACGCGTTTCAGCCCTTGGGCCTTTATCAAGATCTTATCGAGGTCTTGATAAAGGCCCAAGGGCTGAAACGCGTAGAACTTTGCTCACTGGAAAGATCGCTACTCTCTGATACTTTCATTTAAGTTTGATATAGTGCAGTAGGTTGGGTACTTTGAACTAAACAAAAGCGTGTGGAGTTCTATAAGTATAATTCCTAACCCATGATCTGATCACTATTCTTCTTAAAATTTAACCGCTGTGAAATAAGACAGCGGAGACTCAACAAACAAGCTACTTCTCTTCAACTTTACTCCGGAACCACTTGGAGGAAATTGACCACAGGGAGAAAACTCCCCACAACAAAACAGAGATTTCACTGTCATACAGACATCCAATACGGCGTATATGATACGCATACAAAGCCATCACAGAATACGGAGTTGATACTGAGAAGAGTGTCAGGACACGGATATTATACGGCAAAGAAAAATATAGTTGGAACTTTGACCTGCCTTTTTTTGAGAGAACTACCGAGAAACAGAAACTGTTTCAAAAAACATAGTCAATACAGGACTGAACACTGAGAGTCCCGGTCCATTGAAATAGCGAATACACACAAATCTCTGCATATAAGGTAATATCAATGTAAATATCTAACACCTATATGCACGGTGACAATCGCTATTTTTCTTTAAAGTATACTACTCAAAACCTGTTCAAATTGCTTTTATTTATCTTGCTACATTGTTTTAAAACATAACGTTTCATTCTTGTATACATTGTATATAATTTTCCATTTAGAATTGATGCCGGCATCCATCTTTATTTGTATTTTTAATTTTTATTAAAAAATTTTTTATGATACACATTGTTGATATGAATATCATTATATAAGAATAATATAAATCTTACAGAATATTTATCTCTACACCTTTTTAAGCTTTAATTTAGCGCTAACCCTAAACACATTTTTTCCATGAACTTTCTTTTGGTTAGTCAGGAGGTCTAATCACAAACACAGGGTTAAGCTTAAGGGTAGTCCGAGTGTAGTATCTTTAAATATAAACCCAAACTTTCAATTCTTGCACATGCTCAGTAGGATCTGGTGACTCAAACATTGTAAATATAAAAGACTGTGCACATTTTTTTTAATGGAAGTAAATTGGAAAGTTGTTTAAAATTACATGCTATATCTGAATCATGAAAATTTTATAAAACCTGAGTGTCCCTTTAATTTCACCAGATCAGTGACGTTTAGAGAATCACACCCTCTCTGCGGATTCAGTGCATATGGTTCTGAGTTTATGTGAATGTATATGTAGTTTCTCGTCCCTTATCTTACTATACAATTGCTCATTTAAAGTTTTGCTTTTATAGAAATATATATTCTGGGTAAAAATAAATCCCATTTTGGTCCTTTATATGCTAAGTTGCTACTCGCTAATACAGCCTGTGCACATGCAGATTTGTGCATTGTAGCAATATCATGCGCAAAACTTTAATATAGGTTTTCCTGCACAAAAATGATAGAATTTAGTTTTAATTCTTTTGATTTTTTTGGGCACATTACAAATAAAGATAATTATATTAAAAATTATGTGGGAATCAATATTCAAATGTGAATTTTGAATGTTGCTTTTGATGTTCTGTTAATATTTGTTATGTAGCAACATTCAAATGGCAGAACAGATATCAAGGGAAACAGTTCTACAATTCAAATCACATAATTCTGACATTTGCTTATCACTAGTTGGGACTAGCGTATTAGGCACTTGTTTAAGGGTAAAAACATGGCGGTATTTATTAGTGTATAATATTAGTTTAGAAAGCTCTGTTGCTCTTTTATATACATAGAATGCCCAGATAGAGGAAGCTCTTGAAAACTTGTATGTATGTATCTTTATTTGTATAGTGCTGTAACTGTACAAAGACCGTTTGACTATTTTAACTGGTCAGATTTCTCATAAAGTAGGTTAGGCAGCTGCCTAGGGTAACTTCTCTCAGTAGTGGGGGCTTTTTGGCTGTTTCAATCTGGAATTTTTGCAATGCATTAAATATCTTCCAATATGCGCTCTGAACTCCTGATTACCCCCCCAAAAAACAATCAGAAATTGTTTTGTGAAATAAATATATATGTTTATGTGTGTGTGTGTGTATATATATATGTATATATATATATATATATATATATATATATATATATATATATATATATATATATATATATATATATATATATATATATATATATATATATATATATATATATATATTAGGGCTGCATGATGCGATTAATCGCGATTTTAAATAGCCACGATTTTACATCGCGGGAGTATGCGATTTTTTAAAATAAAAGCGGGTTCTGTTTGTGATCTCAGTAGCAGCCGATCAATCTATGTCTAAAAGCAGAGCCCATGCCGGAGAGTGAAGAGGAGGGAAAGTCACTTACTTATACTTCCCCCTAGGGACGTCTGCAGTCTGAAACTTAGGGTATGTACTATGGCTGCACGGTTAATTGTATGATGCGATTAATCGCGATTTTAAATCACGGCAGTATGCGATTTTTTTTTTTATTACAAAAAAAATCCTCAATGCCGTACAGTCAGTCACATCGGAGGATCAGGCACTCACAGGATCTTAGTGATCAATAACAATTTAATTAAATCGTTATTGATCACGAAGACCCTGTGAGTGCCTTCCGTTTCTGCTATATATATATATATATATATATATATATATATATATATATATATATATATATATATATATATATATATATATATATATATATATATAAAAATATAAATACTGTAAGAAAAATACAAAGCTATTCCTATCCAGCACTAACCAATCCCTATATATATAAGTGGATATGCATCCTAAAAAGTGTCAAACCTTGCAATAGCAAAAAAATATATGGTTAAATATTTATACTGTGAAACAGTCATATACTACACGGAAAGGAGCATAAAAAAGTGTTTAATTGGAACAACACAAAGAGGTCATAAATAGCAAGCCAATGGATCATCTCACAATTTCTATCATAGTGCACTGTGAATATATCTCTCCAGCTGGAAAATTATATATAGATACAATAAACAATTTAACTCAACACAAATAAATGTGAATACAAACTAAAAATGATTCCTAAATAAAGTGAAACCTGTTCAAGTTCACAGGTCAATCCTGAAAGTTCCAATTCTATGATAGAGGAGAAAAATCCAATAGGTTCCTTATATCATATATGATAGACTGAGTGAAAATAGGCCTCGGTTGAATCAATTTGGAGCCGGAAGAAGCCCCACAGCCTTAGGGGGGAAACGCGCGTAGCTGGCAGTAGTGTTGTTTGGACACAGAGAGGCAAAGTGTTCTAAGCACAGTGATTGATGACTGGAGTGACCTGAAGGCCGGAAAAAGCAACCGCAGACAACTGGTTTACGAAGTAGTACAACAGCAAAGAGAGGAGCACCCTAGGATTTCTATTACCTGTATCGTAATACTGACAGGAGGGACCTAGGAGGGACCTAGGTGGTGTGGCACCGCGACAGTGATTCTCTCTAAGTAATCGCAAGTATTTACCGCTACGGCGGAACACGCTACTATACACCGTTTTTGCTGCTGATTGCTAAGGACTGGCTAATACTTACCGCTACGGCGGACCATGCTGACATGAACAGAGTTTTAGCATGTTGAAATAACAGTAACCATACTGCAGGTTGTTAGCGATATCAAGTTGCATCTGAGATTATAATTTGTTATTGAGCCATCGTGATTCAACCGAGGCCTATTTTCACTCAGTCTATCATACATGATATAAGGCAGTGATTTTTAACCTTTTTTTTGCCGTGGCACACTTTTTTACATTAAAAAATCCTGTGGCACACCACCATCCCAAAATTAAAAAAAAATCACACATTGTAGCCTAATACAGTATATATATACATATACACACAAACACACACATACTGTATGTATTGTGCTGTTATGCCATGCCTCCTACAAACTACCCCTGCACTGGGAGTAAAAAACAAGCAAAGTTTAAAAAATGTCACACTGTTGTCAGTCTGCCGTGGCACACTTGAGGATCTCTCACGGCACACTAGTGTGCCACGGCACACTGGTTGAAAAACACTGATATAAGGAACCTATTGGATTTTTCTCCTCTATCATAGAATTGGAACTTTCAGGATTGACCTGTGAACTTGAACAGGTTTCACTTTATTTAGGAATAATTTTTAGTTTGTATTCACATTTATTTGTGTTGAGTTAAATTGTTTATTGTATCTATATATAATTTTCCAGCTGGAGAGATATATTCATAGTGCACTATGATAGGAATTGTGAGATGATCCATTGGCTTGCTATTTATGACCTCTTTGTATTATTCCAATTAAACACTTTTTATGCTCCTTTCTGTGTAGTATATGACTGTTTCACAGTATTAATATTTAACCATATATTTCTCCTACATTGGTGTGTCCGGTCCACGGCTTCATCCTTACTTGTGGGATATTCTCATTCCCTACAGGAAATGGCAAAGAGAGCACACAGCAAAGCTGTCCATATAGCCCCCCCTCTGGCTCCGCCCCCCAGTCATTCTCTTTGCCGCTCTGAACAAGTAGCATCTCCACAGGGATGGTAAAGAGTATGTGGTGTTAGTTGTAGTTTTATTTCTTCTATCAAGAGTTTGTTATTTTAAAATAGTGCCGGTTTGTACTATTTACTCTACAACAGAAAGTGATGAAGATTTCTGTTAAAAGAGGAGTATGATTTTAGCACCAGTAACTAAAATCCATTGCTGTTCCCACGCAGGACTGTTGAAACCAGAGAACTTCAGTTGGGGGGAACAGTTTGCAGGCTTATCTGCTTCAGGTATGATCAGTCACTTTTCTAACAAGACCTAGTACTGCTAGAAGACTGTCAGTTTTCCCTTCTGGGATAGGTAAGCCATTTTCTTAGACTCAGTAACAGAATTAAGGCTTATAACTTGGGCTCTATGCTGGTTGACACTATTGTGGGCTAAGTCGTTTGGTTTTTATCATGTTTATGTGACATTTGGAGTGTTTTGCAAACTTTGAAACACTTTTGGGGATCTTTATTTGCGCCTGGCAGCCGTTTAGACACCTAATCTTGTCAGAAAGGCCCCTTCACTCTGGAATGCAGAGGGAGGAGGCCTCATTTTCGCGCCTCAGTTGCGCAGTTACTTTCACTAGGCAGTGCATGCAGCTTCACGTGAGAAGGTCCAGAGGCTTAGAAAAGGACTTCAGAGAGGCTTATTACTGTTGTGAATAATCCCTAAGGAAGGTAAAAGCCGCAGAAAAGTCTGTGGCAGGGACTGTAGTGTGTTTTAATCGGTTAATTGTGAATTTAGCTCCGGTTTGGTCATTTAGGGGTTAAGGGGCTTGAAATTTTGTGTGCAATACTTTTAAAGCATTAAGACACTGGGGTATAAATTTCATAAAGATCGGATATTTCTTTGATGTTTTTTCGATCATTCAGAAATAAAGTGTGCCCTTTTTATTATTTAAAGAGACAGTAACGGTTTTGTTTAAAATCGTTTTTATTGCATTAAAAGTCTGCCTAAGTCTGTTTAACATGTCTGTACCTTCAGATAGCCTATGTTCTGTGTGTATGGAGGCCAAGGTGGTTCCCCCATTACATGTATGTGCGAATTGTGCCATGGCGTCCAAACAGATTAAGGACAGTACTGTCACATTTAATAATGTTGCCCAAGATGATTCTTTAAATGAAGGTAGTGGGGATAGTTCATCATCCTCTCCTTCTGTGTCAACACCTGCTTTGCCCACGCAGGCGATACCTAGTACATCTAGCGCGCCAATGCTTGTTACTATGCAGTAATTAACAGCAGTAATGGATAATTCTCTAGCAGCTCTTTTATCCAAACTGCCAGCATTTCCTAGAAAGCGTGATTGCTCAGTTTTAAATACAGAGGATGAGCAAGTAGGAGCAGAAGATAATTTATCTGTTATGCCCTCGCATCAATCTGAGTTGGCAGTGAGGGACTCAGGAAAAATTTCTCAGCAGGCAGAACCTGATATCGTGGCATTTAAATTTAAGCTAGAACATCTCCGCGCTCTGCTTAAGGAGGTGCTAGCTACCCTTGATGATTGTGATACTTTGGTGATTCCAGAGAAGTTATGCAAAATGGACAAATTCTTATAGGTCCCAGTGCACGCTGATGCGTTTCCGATACCCAAGAGGGTGGCGGAAATAGTGACTAAGGAGTGGGAGAAGCCAGGTGTACCTTTTGTTCCCCCTCCTATATTTAAGAAAATGTTCCCCATTGTCGACCCCAGAAGGGATGCATGGCAAACGGTCCCTAAGGTAGAGGGGGCAGTTTCAACGTTAGCTAAGCGCACAACTATTCCTATAGAGGACAGTTGCGCTTTCAAAGATCCTATGGATAAAAAATTGGAAGGATTGCTTAAGAAGATTTTTGTTCAGCAAGGTTTCCTTCTTCAACCAATTTCGTGCATTATTCCTGTCACCACGGCGGCGTCTTTCTGGTTCGATGAACTAGAAAATTCGCTCCAAAAGGAGACTCCATATGATGAGGTCATGGACAGAATTCACGCACTAAAGTTGGCTAATTCCTTTATTTTGGATGCCGCTTTTCAATTGGCTAAATTAGCGGCGAAAAATTCAGGTTTTGCAATAGTGGCGCGCAGGGCGCTTTGGCTAAAATCTTGGTCGGCGGATGTGTCGTCCAAAACAAAGTTGCTTAATATTCCTTTCAAAGGTAAGACCCTTTTCGGGCCAGAATTGAAGGAGATTATTTCAGACATCACTGGGGGAATGGGCCATGCCCTTCCACAGGATAGGCCTTTCAAAGCAAAGAATAAGTCTAATTTTCGTTCCTTTTGCAATTTCAGGAACGGACCGGCTTCTAACTCTGCAGCCTCTAGACAAGAGGGTAACACTTCCCAGCCTAAACCAGCATGGAAACCTTTGCAAAGCTGGAACAAGGGAAAACAGGCCAAAAAGCCTGCTGCTGCTACCAAGAGAGCATGAAGGGGTAGCCCCCGATCCGGGACCGGATCTAGTAGGGGGCAGACTTTCTCTCTATGCTCAGGCTTGGGCAAGAGATGTTCCGGACCCCTGGGCACTAGAAATTGTTTCTCAGGGGTATCTTCTAGAGTTAAAGGAACTTCCTCCAAGGGGAAGGTTCCACTTGTCTCGCTTATCTTTAGACCAGGTAAAGAGACAGGCATTCTTACGTTGCGTAGAAGACCTATTAAAGATGGGAGTGATACACCCAGTTCCAACAGTGGAACAAGGTCTGGGTTTCTACTCAAACCTGTTTGTAGTTCCCAAAAAAGAAGGAACTTTCAGGCCAATTCTGGACTTAAAAATTCTAAACAAATTCCTCAGAGTTCCATCATTCAAAATGGAAACCATTCGGACGATTTTACCAACGATCCAGGAGGGTCAATACATGACTACCGTGGACCTAAAGGATGCGTACCTGCATATTCCTATCCACAAAGATCATCATCAGTTCCTGAGGTTCGCCTTCCTGGACAAACATTACCAGTTCGCGGCTCTTCCGTTCGGTTTAGCCACTGCTCCCAGAATTTTCACAAAGGTGCTAGGGTCCCTTCTAGCGGTGCTAAGGCCGAGGGGCATTGCGGTAGCACCTTACCTAGACGACATTCTAATACAAGCGTCGTCCCTTCCCAAAGCAAGGGCTCATACAGACATTGTTTTAGCATTTCTCAGATCTCACGGGTGGAAGTTGAACATAGAAAAGAGTTCCCTGTCCCCGTCCACAAGGGTTCCCTTTCTGGGAACAATAATAGACTCTGTAGAAATGAAGATCTTTCTGACAGAGGTCAGGAAGTTAAAGCTTCTAAACGCTTGTTGAGTTCTTCAATCTATTCCTCAGCCCTCCATAGCTCAGTGCATGGAGGTAATAGGACTAATGGTTGCGGCAATGGACGTGGTTCCTTTTGCTCAAATTCATTCAAGACCATTGCAACTGTGCATGCTCAAACAGTGGAATGGGGATTATGCAGACTTGTCTCCCCAGATTCAAATGGACCAGAAAACCAGAGACTCACTCCTCTGGTGGTTGGCTCAGGATCACCTGTCTCAGGGAATGAGTTTCCGCAGACCAGAGTGGATCATTGTCACGACCGACGCCAGTCTCTTAGGCTGGGGCGCGGTCTGGGACTCCCTGAAAGCTCAGGGTCTATGGTCTCGGGAAGAGTCTCTCCTCCCGATAAACATTTTGGAATTGAGACCGATATTCAATGCGCTCCTGGCTTGGCCTCAACTACGAAGGCCAGATTCATAAGATTTCAGTCGGACAACATGACGACTGTAGCGTACATCAATCATCAGGGAGGAACGAAGAGTTCCCTGGCGATGAGAGAGGTAACCAAGATCATCAAATGGGCGGAGGATCACTCCTGACATCTATCTGCAATTCACATACCAGGAGTGGACAGCTGGGAGGCGGATTATTTGAGTCGTCAGACTTTCCATCCGGGGGAGTGGGAACTTCACCCGGAGGTCTTTGCCCAGTTAATTCAACTATGGGGCATTCCAGATATGGATCTGATGGCGTCTCGTCAGAACTCCAAGGTTCTACGCTACGGGTCCAGATCCAGGGATCCCAAGGCGACACTAGTGGATGCATTAGTGGCGCCTTGGTCGTTCAATCTAGCTTATGTGTTTCCACCGTTCCCTCTCCTTCCCAGGCTAGTAGCCAGGATCAAACAGGAGAAGGCTTCGGTGATTCTAATAGCTCCTGCATGGCCACGCAGGACTTGGTATGCAGACCTGGTGAATATGTCATCGGCTCCACCATGGAAGCTACCTTTGAGGCAGGACCTTCTAGTACAAGGTCCATTCGAACATCCAAATCTAGTTTCTTTGCAACTGACTGCTTGGAAATTGAACGCTTGATTCTATCTAAGCGGGGGTTTTCGGAATCTGTTATAGATACTCTGGTTCAGGCCAGAAAACCTGTGACTAGGAAAATTTACCATAAGATATGGCAAAAATATATCTGTTGGTGCGGATCCAAGGGTTACTCATGGAGTAAAATTAGGATTCCTAGGATACTTTCCTTTCTCCAAGAGGGTTTGTATAAAGGTTTGTCAGCTAGTTCTCTAAAAGGACAGATATCCGCTCTGTCTGTCTTGTTGCACAAACGTCTGGCAGCCGTGCCAGATGTACAAGCGTTTGTACAGGCATTAGTTAGAATCAAGCCTGTCTACAGACCTATGACTCCTCCATGGAGTCTAAACTTAGTTCTTTCAGTTCTTCAAGGGGTTCCGTTTGAACCTTTGCATTCCATAGATATTAAGTTACTATCTTGGAAAGTTCTGTTTTTGGTTGCTATTTCTTCTGCTAGAAGAGTTTCTGAATTGTCTGCTTTGCAGTGTTCTTCACCATATCTGATATTCCATACAGATAAGGTAGTTTTACGTACCAAGCCTGGTTTTCTTCCAAAGGTGGTTTCCAACAGGAATATTAACCAGGAAATAGTTGTTCCTTCTCTGTGTCCGAATCCAGTTTCGAAGAAGGAACGTTTGTTACATAACCTAGATGTAGTTCGTGCTTTAAAATTCTATTTAGAAGCAACAAAGGATTTCAGACAGACATCTTCTTTGTTTGTCGTCTATTCTGGTAAGAGGAGAGGCCAGAAAGCTACTGCTACCTCTCTTTCCTTTTGGCTAAAAAGCATCATCCGATTAGCTTATGAGACTGCCGGCCGGCAGCCTCCTGAACGAATTACAGCTCACTCTACTAGAGCTGTGGCTTCCACATGGGCCTTCAAGAATGAGGCTTCTGTTTAACAGATCTGTAAGGCAGCGACTTGGTCTTCTCTGCATACTTTTGCCAAATTTTACAAATTCGATACTTATGCTTCTTCGGAGGCTATTTTTGGGAGAAAGGTTTTGCAAGCAGTGGTGCCTTCCGTTTAAGGTACCTGTCTTGTTCCCTCCCTTCATCCGTGTCCTAAAGCTTTGGTATTGGTTCCCACAAGTAAGGATGAAGCCGTGGACCGGACACACCAATGTAGGAGAAAACATAATTTATGTTTACCTGATAAATTTCTTTCTCCTATGATGTGTCTGGTCCACGGCCCGCCCTGGCTTTTAGTCAGGTTTAAAATTTTTATTTTTCTGTACACTACAGTCACCACGGCACCTTATGGTTTCTCCTTTTTCTCCTAACCGTCGGTCGAATGACTGGGGGGCGGAGCCAGAGGGGGGGCTATATGGACAGCTTTGCTGTGTGCTCTCTTTGCCATTTCCTTTTTTTTTTTTTTTTTTTAAATATTTATTTATATCTCCAACACAGAGTACAATGAAATGAATTTTCACCTTTATGTACCACGCAGGGTCAGGTGTAAACAAATAAAATACAGAACAAACAGAAACTTTCTTTTTCATACAGAATCTTAGCAAGAGAAAAGAAAACAACCTCATATAACCTGTTTGTACAGAATGTTGGAGTTTTTCTTGTGTTTTTCCACCAAAAATACCATTCAATCTGTCACACTCTTACATACCAAAAAAAAAAAAAAAAGGGGGGGGGAGGGGAGGGGGAACTCTCACAATTCTCTCTCCATAACTTCAGTGTCTGAATTATCCTATATCCCACAGACACACTTCACCTTATATTTCTCTATAATTAGTTATCCATGTATGTGGAAAAAGATCTAAGACTACAAAATCCATAAAAGAGCTTGAAGACAAGAATGGCGTCAGGATAACTTTTTGTATAGCTAAGGGGTATGTTTTAATAATCGGGAGCCAGCCTGCTATGAAAGTTTTTATTCTCTTTTCTGATATAGTTTCTAAGTGAACTGACTCATGTATGATTTGAGTTTGAATCTCTTGTAAGATCAGAGGTAAACCAGGAATTGACGTGTCCTTCCAATGTTTAAGAATTTGATGTCTAACAGCCAGTATAATAGTATTTAGAGTGTGGACATAAAAGCCCCTATTGCCGGGAGCATCTAACCAGATTATCTCATCAAGTGACAGGATAATAGTTGACTTGTACTGTATATTAAACCAATATTCTACCTTACGCCAAAGTTGTATAATTTTTGGGCAATACCAAAACATATGTAAAATATCAGCCTTGGGTTTATTGCATCGGGGACAATTCCCGTTGCAGCTAGAATAAAACTTAGCTAATCTTAAAGGGGAAATATAATAATTATTAATAAGTTTTAAATGAGATTCTCTCCAACTCCTAGGAATTTCACATTTTTTTACATTTATCAAACTACGTTGAATTTTAGCGAAATCAATTGTAGGAAAAAAAGGAGTCCAAGGTAGTATCAGTTTATCTGAAAAGATTAATGCTTGTTTAGAAAGCATAATATCATATAAGAGAGAAATGGACGGGTTTTCTAATGCAAATTTTTGCAAACATAAATTGATATCCGACCATGCATTCAATTTACTCATGTCCCACTTACGTGTATTAATAAAATGACGGACCTGTAGATAGGCAAAGAAGTTGGATCTAGGTAGCTGAAAATGTTGAGAAAGAATCCCAAAGGAAATTAATTGCCCATCTTGAGGCAAGATCTGATAAATATATTTAAGCTCTTTTTCAGCCCACTCTCTAAATACTACTTGTTTAAGCCCGGGAGAAAATTGAGGATTTCCTCTGATCGGTAAAAATACCGAAAATGTATAATCTACTTCCAAGCTTGTACAGCACTTCTGCCAAGCCGCCACAATGTTTCTAATGGAAATTAGCGAAAATATCTGTGTTGGTAAAAGATGTATAGGACAATGTAATATCGCTTTCAAGGCACAAGGAGAAACCATGTAAGTCTCCATCTCTATAGACGACACTAATTCTTTTTCAACAATCCAATCCATTGCCGTTTTAGCTAGGCAAGCCCAATTATTTATTTATTTATTTTTTTATTGATATTTATTCATTTTACATCATACATCATATATGAACATATATTTAGATACATCGCAAACAAAAACAAGCAGGGACAACTTCACAACACGTTGTTCCGTAGCAATAAATAACATAAACCTGTCAACTCGCTGTTGCACCACTTTACACTCTCTATCCTATTACATCTGCTTCAGTTTAGATTACTCTTACCTATGGTCTCATATGCCATATGCATTTGTTGTTATACATATTCCTGAGGGTACATCTTGGTCAATTAGGGTGTCTTTGCAATGTTCCTAAATAGTCCTCCCATAGAAACAGTATGGAGTGATATTCTTCTATTCTATTAGTTTGTTGGTAATTATATTTTTCAAGGGATAATAATCTCGTTACATGTTCCCTCCACTCCTGTACTGTAGGGGTTTTTGTGTTTTTCCATAGCCTTGGGATTAATTGTTTGGCGCAATTCAGCATAATGTATAATAGCATTGACCTTAATTTACACTGTATTTTAGGTACTTTATTGAATAGAAGCACAAATGGGTCTTTTCCTAGTGGTATTGTTATTATTTTCCCTATTTCTGTGTGTATGTTCGTCCAGTATGTTTGTAATAGGGGGCACTCCCACCATATATGGGAGAGAGTTCCTTCCTGTCCACACCCTCTCCAACAGAGTTTGCTGGTATTTGGGTATATATAGATAGTCTTTTTGGGGTAAGATACCATCTGGTAAGTAGCTTCATATTTGTCTCTGTGACATTCATAGAAGATGAGGCTCTGCCCATCTGGTAGAAAATCAGCTGCCACTCATTTGGCGTTAAGGATTTGTGTAGTTCCTCCTCCCACATTTTAGTGTATGAAGGCAGCTGTTTCGAATGTGCTGCTAGCAAAAGTCCATAAGACTGTGATAGCCCCTTCCTTGAGGTGCCTTCTGAATAACATATAGATTCAAATGTAGTAAGTTTCCTCAACAAACTCGATCTATTTTTATTATGGTTAATGTAGTGTGTGAGTTGCAAATACTCATACCAGTTCAGATAGGTAAATATGTGTTTGTCCATTATTTCTGTTTTTGTGAGCATTTTACCGTTATCTAATACTGAGTGTGTTGGTACCCAACAGTGTAAGTTCATGGCATCGCCCTTTATGATACTATGGGCCATTGGGGAGTCGTTGTTTGCCAGTAAAGGAGTCAGGGGAGACGGAACAGAGGATATGTCGTTTGTGTTCTTTAGTATTGAATCCCATACCTCTAGAGTTTCCAATACTGATCTTGGCGTTAAGCTACATAGCTTCCTCTGTGACTTGCGTAGCCAACATTGGCCACTCAGACTTGAAGTGTCTGCTAGTTCGTGTTCTAATAGTACCCATTCCTTATCTTTGAAATGTTTACTCCAGTCTATTATTCTAGTCAATTATTATAATTAATAGATGCCTGTTTATAATATGTTAGGTTGGGGACACCTAGGCCCCCATTGTGTCTATCTCTATACATAGTCTTCTTAGAGACCCTAGGCATTTTGTTCTGCCATATGAATGTGTTAACATTGTTTTGGAGCCTATTTAAATACAATTTCGAAAGCTGTATGGGTATTGTTTGAAACATGTATAGTATTCGCGGCAAAAATGACATTTTAAAAGCATGGATTCTACCTAGCCAAGAGAGATATTTGCTTCTCCACCTATTTATTTCTATCTGTAACTCTTGTAGTAGTTTCGTATAATTTAATGTGAATAGTTCCTCTTTGGTTTTTGCTATATATATCCCTAGGTATTTCAAGGAGTTTTCTTGTATCGAAAATTGAAACTGGTTGCTAATTTGTTGCAGTAATGTTCCGGGCACTGCTACACCTAAAATCTCCGATTTGGTTGTATTAATTTTGAAGAAGGAGTAAGAGCTATACAGGTCGAACTCCTTCTGTAACGCTGTTAGGGAGGATAGTGGATTAGTCAGTGTTAACATGAGGTCATCCGCATACAGCGACAATTTATAATGCCTGTCCCCCACTCTAACCCCTGTAATGGCGTTATTATTACGTATATTACTAGCTAGCACTTCCATGGCCAACACAAATAATAAGGGGGATAATGGGCATCCCTGTCTGGTTCCATTCCTTATAGTGATAGTGTTTGAGAGTGAGTTATTTAGTCTGATTTTGGCTGAAGGGTCGGAATATAATGCAAAAAATGTTTCTATCATGTGGGGTCCTATTCCGAATTTAATAAGGGTGTAGCGTAGAAAAGACCAATTGAGCCTGTCAAAGGCCTTTTCAGCATCTATTCCCAAGAAAATGGTGGGGATCTTTTCTTTTTGGACATATTCTATAAGGTCTATAGCTTTTATCGTATTATCCCGTGCCTCTCTACGAGGCACGAATCCAACCTGGTTAATATGAACCAGTTCAGGTAAATACCTGTTGAGTCTTGCTGCCAGCGCTTTCGCATAGATTTTTACGTCCACGTTTAGCAGGGATATGGGCCTAAAATTTGAGGGAGTAGTGGCTGGCTTCCCAGGTTTTGGGAGCACCGTTGTGACAGACCCTTCTGTCAGGACTGAAGGAGTTAATTGTGTTTAGCTAAGAATCTAATTTCTAAAGACAGGTTTTCTGGCCTCAGCTATTGTGTGCTATAATTACATTTAAGTAATAAACAGGCCATTGTTTAATCACCCTCAGAGAGCAGACGCTAGGTGATAAGACAAGCCAAATGTGTTTAAGTTGTTATCTGCCTAAGTAAAGTATTTAAGTAATGTAATTCTACTGTTTCATAAAAGGGCGTCTTCCCCTTTTTATCTAAATGTACAAGAGTCTTTCAACCCCCCCATCTGGGGTCAAACCTGTATAAATACTAGGCATCTAGCCTTTAATAAATGACATTCTGTTTTAAACCTGAAACTGGCTGGGTTGTGAATTGCTGATTCCCTATGCAGGACATTGTTCATCTGGTATTAACCCTTGGTACACTGTTGGTACCGTAACATTGGTGGCAAGCGACGGGATGAACCTTATCGCCCAGAAGAGCAACTACACAAGCCAGTAACCTCAGGAAGAGGGGGATTATTACAATACTGACTAAGATGGAAAGAGTACCAGGGACAGAAGGAACCAATGGGCCCAGCATATCAGACAGAACCCCTGAAGAAGCAAGCTTTGATCGGGCGGTTAAAATAAGACTGGCATATTATGGCCCCAACCCATCTGCGGAAATTATCGACCGGGTCATAGCAGCTGTGGAAGCCAACCTACTTCGCCAAAGCAGCGCTGCAGCAGCCCAAGTGGAAAAGAGAAAAGTAAATTTTGCAGCTTTTAAAAACTTCCTGGAAACAGAAGGAGAGATTGTTGGGTTCCTTGCGGATTTTGAGAGGCAATGTGCACTACACAAGGTACCCGCAGAGGACTGGGTCACGATATTATCCGGAAAATTATCCGGCCGGGCCAGTGAGGCTTTTCGGGCCATTCCAGAAGAGGAGGTTGGGGATTATAATACTGTGAAAGAGGCTCTGCTCTCCAGGTATGCGGTTACACCGGAGGCATACCGGAGGCGGTTCAGAGACACTGTTAAATTAGCTGGTGATTCCTACGTTGAGTGGGCATGTAAGGTGCACCGCACAGCAGCTCACTGGATAGCGGGGTGCCAAGCCGTATCTGGGGAAGAGGTGCTGCAGCTATTCCTGTTGGAACATTGCTTTGACAAGTTATCAGCAGGAGTTAGAGAGTGGGTTCGGGACCGTAAACCCTCCACCCTGCATGAAGCTGCTCGCCTGGCAGATGAGTATATGGATGCCCGCAAACTGGACACTGCTACCACTAAGCCCCCTGCTAGAGTGGAGTACAGACCCCCAGTCACCCCAGCAGCTGCCAGTTACCAACCCCCGGTGCACCGCTATACCACACGGCCTCCGGCCACGAACTACCCTCAGAGAGCCCGGTTCAATTCACGGGGCTACTCACAGCCTATTTGGTGCTTTGGATGTAAGCAACTAGGGCACAAAAGACCAGAGTGTCCCCTAAATGCAGCGAACCAAGCACAGTCCTGGAGAAGACCCGCCGGCGGAATCCCACGTAACTCTCAGCCTGCGGCCCGCTACGTAGAGGCGCAAGAATGCTGGAGCATCCTACATGAGGCAGACCTTGTGCAAGCTGCCCACCGGAATAACCGGCAACTGGTTAAAGTGAATGGGAAGAAGGTCAGTGGTCTACGGGATACTGGTGCTACCATGACCTTGCTTCAAAAGAACTTGGTGTCTGAGAAACAGTACACTGGAGACACTGTGGCTGTGAGGGTAGCAGGGGGCGATGTGTTCAGCCTACCTGTTGCCAGGGTACATTTGGATTGGGGAGTGGGCGCTAGACCTGTGAATGTGGGGGTCAAGAAGGACTTACCTGCTGATGTTCTTCTTGGAAATGACTTGGCCCCCCTTGTTTCTGCCTACGCTCCTATGGGTCCCGCTGATGTTAACTCTGTGACTACCCGTGCCCAGATCCGTGCAGCAGAGACTGACCCCCCTGCTGCTAAGCCCCAGGACGCTGAGCTCAGTAAATCTCTATCCGCTATTGATACGTGGAAGTCCCGTTACAATGCGCTGATGAAGGAGAAGAGGAGCGCAGAGGAAAAAGCACGTTTAGAACGTGAATCTCTGCTAGACAAGCTGCACCGACAGACTGCAGAAAACACCAGCTTGAGAGTGGGACATGAAACATTAAAGACAAACTTAGCGACACTTGAGGAGAAGCTGACGCTGGCTCATAGTGAGGTGCAGCAACTCAAGGGCACCCTATGTCAGTATGAAGGGATTGTGGATACCTATAAAGAGCAGGTACAGAAAACTCGTAAAGAAGCTGATGGGATTTTGAAGGACTGTTTAGCCCTAGTCTGGGCACTGAGGAAGTTGAACCCTTCTTTGTATGGACAGGAATTCTCTCTCATAACGGGAATACAGATGGATTGTCCTGGCAAACTGACATGCCTACCACCTCCTAGTCCGGTCATCCCCAGGTTGACCCGCCAAAGGGTCAAGCCGGGTCTGCCGGAGTGTTCCACAAGGGGGGAGATATGTGACAGACCCTTCTGTCAGGACTGAAGGAGTTAATTGTGTTTAGTTAAGAATCTAATTTCTAAAGACAGGTTTTCTGGCCTCAGCTATTGTGTGCTATAATTACATTTAAGTAATAAACAGGCCATTGTTTAATCACCCTCAGAGAGCAGACGCTAGGTGATAAGACAAGCCAAATGTGTTTAAGTTGTTATCTGCCTAAGTAAAGTATTTAAGTAATGTAATTCTACTGTTTCATAAAAGGGCGTCTTCCCCTTTTTATCTAAATGTACAAGAGTCTTTCAACCCCCCCATCTGGGGTCAAACCTGTATAAATACTAGGCATCTAGCCTTTAATAAATGACATTCTGTTTTAAACCTGAAACTGGCTGGGTTGTGAATTGCTGATTCCCTATGCAGGACATTGTTCATCTGGTATTAACCCTTGGTACACTGTTGGTACCGTAACAACCGTGATGTGCGCTTCTAGCATATTTGGGGGGAATGACGTGTTTTCCGATATTTGGTTAAATATCTTCTGTAAATGTGGTATTAAAATAGAGGAGAATTTTTTATAATATTGGACAGAATAGCCATCCGGCCCGGGGCTTTTTCCTGTATTCAGATTGGAGATTGCCATTGCTATCTCTTCAGTAGTTAGTGGGTTTTCTAACTCATTAGTTTGTTCCTCCGATAATTGGGGTAATTGGCACTTTTCTAAATATGATGATATATTTGGTAGTGTGGGGCTATCAGTGTCTTTGTTTTGTATATTATACAATTTTGTATAGTATGTTTCAAACTGGGATAGGATATCTGGTGTTGCCTTTGCTTTACGTTTATCGTGTGTGTCCAGTTCATGGATATAAGTTTTGAGCTTTTTAAGTTTCAGCGCCCGCGCTAGCAGTTTGCCACTTCTATTACTTTAATAGTAGTAGCGTTGCTTGAGTTTTATTGTCGTAAGGTTATATTCCCTAGTTAGGAGGTCCCTAAGGACTTCTCTAGCTTTCTGTAATTCCTTGAGCACTTCAGTATTTAGTGGGTCTTGTTTGTGTTGGTATTCTATTTGGGATAGAGAGTTTGAGAGATCTGTATAGTGCTGTCTAGATGCTTTCTTCATCTGTGATTTGATTTTAATAAATTCTCCTCTCATATAGCATTTGTGTGCCTCCCAGACTATGAACGGATCACTATCTGCCTGCGCGTTTATCGTGAAGTATTCATTCAGTGATTTGACCAGTCCCTCAGTGTATCTAGGCGTGTTTAGTATTGAGTCATCTAGTTTCCAAATAAAGGGGTGTATCGGTATGTTAGGCCAGTGAAACTGTGTTATCACCGCAGAGTGATCTGACCATGTAGTGTGTGAGATTTTTGATGTCCGTATGGTGGCTAAGCCGCATTGGTTAGTCATGATGTAGTCTATTCGACTATAAGTATGGTGCGGTGATGAGAAAAAGGTGTAATCTCTCTTGAAAGGGTTTATAAACCTCCAGACATCGTACAGATTGTGGTCTCTCATTAACTTCCCTAGGCATTTGGTTACATGTTTTAAGGCTCTATTTGTGGTGGATGAGCTATCCATCTGGGGGTCTAGTGCTAAGTTGAGGTCCCCTCCCAAGAACGTCACTCCTCTAGAGAAATCTATTATCTTATTAAAAATATTCTTGAAGAATGGGAGCTGTCTTGCATTAGGTGCATATATATTTATCAAGGTCACTGGGCTTCCATAAAGAAGTCCAAACACCCCTAGGAATCTGCCTTCAGTGTCCGACGTGGTTTGTATGTGTTTGAAGGGAATGTCCTTGTGTATTAAGATACTGACCCCGCATTTCTTTGAATCTGCTGAGCTATGGAAGTGCTGGGTGTATT
The DNA here is from genome assembly GCF_027579735.1 of Bombina bombina. Lineage (NCBI taxonomy): Eukaryota > Metazoa > Chordata > Amphibia > Anura > Bombinatoridae > Bombina > Bombina bombina. Next base: position 119,770,746 of record NC_069506.1, read on the forward strand.
TTGTCCCTAGATATTTAGGTTCATTCCTTTTCTTAAAGTGAGTCTCCTGAAGGAATATTATATCACCCTTTCTTTTATATAGATCTGAAAGTGCTATCGATCTTTTCTGTGGGGAGTTTAAACCCTTTGCATTCTGGGAAATAATGTTAATTATTTTGCTCATTTCCTTTTTTGCTAAATATGACTGACACTAAGTCTGAGTACAAATGCAATATAGCTTATAGATAGTGCTTTAAACTTGGATTATTCAGTGGTGCAACAGGATATGTATTCTGCAAATTTTAGAGTACTCTAATTGAGTAAGAAAAACAACAAACAAAAAACAAAAGCAATCAAAAATAACAGTAACTAAGAAGAATCGTAATTGTTACTAAGAGACACAGTGAGATGTCTATAGTATGTTGTATATATAGTACTAGATCTTATTTTCACCTGTCATGAAACCAAGAGGTGTAAACCAACAATTAACTTGATTCTTACAAAACATATAACAATATATAGCATGTAATGGAACCTTTGACCTTGTTCTTAGAAGTCCCAGCAACAAATGAAGTCTCTTAATATAGTCTAACTCCACTTCCAACCTTCCCAGCACAGTGTTCAGTTATTTCTTGTGTGCCAATATATATATATATATATTTTTTTTTTAATTAATCAGATGAGTCTTCCTATGAGGACCTTGGCACCCCTTAATAGCTTCCATGAAAAGTCAAGGCAATATTATATTAGTATACAGACTTTAGCAAAGGTACTAGATTTATACTACCTTCTCTTCTGTTCATTTGCTACTGTATAGAGGCTATGCATAGTCATCATACATTCATTAAACATATTTTACCCATCCAGGTGAACACCAGGTTCTTTATCCAATGTCCGGAGTGGTAGGTCTCGGCAGCTGAGCCACCTTTTTTGCCTGAGGTGATTGGAGTCCCTTGGAGGAGCTACCCCTTACTGAGCGAGATTCTGAACGTTCTCTGCTGGCATCTTTCTGTCGTTTTTTCCGCTGTGGCAGCGGCTGTTGGTCTGCATCTGACGGGTCCGATGGTGGCTCCAGGTCGAGCGCGGCACAGAACTCCGGTATTTCGGATGTTTTGGTACAAGAGAGTTTCCGATTTCCATGTAGAACATATAAATGAAAGGGGAATCCCCACCTATACAATATTTTTTTGCTTCTCAATAAGGTTGTTAGTGGTGCCAGTTCCTTCCGTCTCTGCAATGTCCTCTGCGAGAGGTCAGTGTAAAATTGAAGTACTGTTCCCCTGAACTTGACTGGTTGATTTCTGCGAGATAAATTGAGAAGTTCTTCCTTTTCTCTGAATTGCTTAAATTTTATTATGATGTCCCTAGGTGGGGCTTTGTCCGGCGGTCTAGGCCTTAGGGCTCTGTGCGCTCTGTCCCAGTTGATTTCCATGTTGGATGTTTCGCCTCTGAGGTGGGCAAACAGTGCTGGTAAATATGTAGGTAGATCCTTCGGTAGCACCGATTCCGGGACTCCCCTTATACGCAGGTTTTTCCTGCGTCCTCTGTTCTCGAGATCTTCTATCTTGTCGTGGAGAACTTCAATTAGGTCTGCATGTGAAGTTGTGGCTTCCTGAATTTGATTCACCTCTTCTTGGATATTGTTGGTATAGTCTTCCAGAGTGTCCACACGAAATCCGATGGTGTGCATTTCTTGTTTCAAATCTGCCATCTCTTCTCTCATACAAGTTCTCACTATTTCCGCGATATCTTGCTTTGAGGCTAGGGATGATAGAAGAGATGTGGGGATCTGTGATAGAGCATCTGGTTCTTTATTATGTCTATTTGGTGATTGAGAGCTTGGTGAAAATATTCTTGTGGAATCTTGTTCTGTGGGAGTAGAGTGCTGGCTGGATTGATTGAAAAAAGATTCCACAGTAGTACTTTTCATCTGTATAGACTTGGTAGGCTTTAAACTTTTTAGGGGCTTTCTGGTTGTCATTGTGAGGGTTAGGCCTCTGTCTCTGTTGCCCCTGAATATTATGTCCTGCTCTATATTGAATCACACCGCCCACTGTAGTGAATATGCAGCCTGATTCACATGTGAGCCTTAGCTATGGGTCTTTGTGATTTATATGGTATATGGGCCGGTATTCATAGGCCTGTCTCCCCTGTGTGAGTTCAAGTGTGATTGACCCTGTGTTTTAGATAAGGAAGCTGCGCTTTACTACTGTAGTCCCCAGTGTTAGGGCCTGCTCTCTCCTGCTTTCACATACACTGCAGTGTAAAAGCTGCTGCGTCACAGCCCCTGCGGCCTTGTATCCCTCTAGCGCTATTTTAGTGTGCCACTCTCAGTCCATCTCTAACTTGTCATTATCATAAGGGTAGGTCAAACAGCATCCCTTTTTTATTATAACTGAGTGTCCTTTCTTTGTCCCCGTTGACCGGGCCGCACTTACTTTATAGCGTGTGGGTTTGCCGCTCCTGGCGCCTCTCAGTTTATTTGTGCGATCCGGCCGGTCTGACACCGTTGCTGTTAGATGGGACGTGTCCTCTTGCTGGGTGGCTGTGCTTCTGATAAGCGCAGATTGTAATGCGTTCGTCCACTCACTTATGGCGGCTCATAGCTCTTCCAGGGTACACTGCTTCCGCCTACCGCAGCTTTGCCAAACAGCCTTTGTTAGAGGCAATATCTCTCCAGAGTTAGTTATCTCGGTTCTGAGCGTCTAAATTGTAGTTTTTATGTTATATTTAGCATAATTGTGTATGTTGGTTTACGGAGCTAAGGATTTACGCTGCCATCTTAGCAGCGGCCAGCTCCGCCCCCCCAGGCAAGCCCAATTATATAATTTAAAGTTGGGAAAAGCCAGGCCTGCTGCTTCAAAGCATTGCATAAGTCTATCTAGAGAAATACGTGATTTCCTGTTGTTCCAAATAAATTTGGAACAGCAGGAGTATAATTTGCGCAAATCCTTATTAAGAATGAAAAGCGGGAGATTCTGAAGGGGATAAAGTAAGCGAGGAAAAATAAATGTCTTTATTAAATTTACACGGGCCGTGATCGATAATGGAAATGTCGTCCATAACTCCAAGTCTGATATGATCTTAAGAAATAATGGCGAGAAGTTCAGCCGATACCAGTTTTTCGGATTTTTATGTAAAATTATACCTAAATAAGTTATTGCCTCAACCTCTTTAAATGGATGATCTTGTAAGCTATTTCTGGATTTATTAATCCACATGAGTTCACTTTTATTAAAATTAATTTTATAACCCGCAAATGAGCTGAACTCGTCTAGACATTGTAATGTGGTTGGAATTGAATAGGGGGAATTCTTTAAAAATACCAATAAATCATCTGCATACAGCAGGATTTTAAGAATATAGGAGCCCATACTGATTCCCTCTAACACATTTCTTAAACGAATAGCTAAGGGTTCCAATGCCAAGTTAAATAAGAGAGGGGACAATGGGCAACCCTGCCTTGTTCCACGTCCTAAAATGATTTTTTGAGATAGCTGACCATTCACAACAAGAAACGAGATTGGATTTCTATAGATTTTTTGAATAAATTGCAAGAATTGATTCTTAAAGCCAAATTCCTGTAGTACTCTAACTAAATGGGCCCAGGAGATAGCATCGAATGCCTTTTCAGCATCTAAGGAGAGAACCGCACAATCATTTAGCAAATTCTTTTCTTCTGTTAAGTGTGATCAGTCCACGGGTCATCATTACTTCTGGGATATTAACTGCTCCCCTACAGGAAGTGCAAGAGGATTCACCCAGCAGAGCTGCATATAGCTCCTCCCCTCTACGTCACTCCCAGTCATTCTCTTGCACCCAGCAACTAGATAGGTCGTGTGAGAGGACTATGGTGATTATACTTAGTTTTATATCTTCAATCAAAAGTTTGTTATTTTAAAATAGCACCGGAGTGTGTTATTACCTCTCTGGCAGAGTTTGAGGAAGAATCTACCAGAGTTTTGCTATGATTTTAGCCGGAGTAGTTAAGATCATATTGCTGTTCTCGGCCATCTGAGGAGTGAGGTAAACTTCAGATCAGGGGACAGCGGGCAGATGAATCTGCATAGAGGTATGTAGCAGTTTTTATTTTCTGACAATGGAATTGATGAGAAAATCCTGCCATACCGATATAATGTCATGTATGTATACTTTACACTTCAGTATTCTGGGAGAATGGTACTTCACTAGAATTACACTGTAAGAAAGACATAAAGCTGTTTAATAACTAGAGATTATGTTTAACGTTTTTGCTGGAATGTAAAATCGTTTTCATTTGCTGAGGTACTGAGTGAATAAATGTTTGGGCACCATTTTTCCACTTGGCAGTTGCTTAAATCTGTTTTTTCTGTCAGTCTCTGTTCTCCCTCACTGCTGTGTGTGTGGGGGAGGGGCGCTTTTACTATGCATCAAATATTTCAGTCAGCAACTCATTGTATTCCCTGCATGATCTGGTTCATCTCTACAGAGCTCTACAGGTCTTCAAAACTTATTTTGAGGGAGGTAATTTCTCTCAGCAGAGCTGTGAGAATTATAGTTTGACTTAAATAAAAACTTTTATTCTGTAATTTGTTTCCTGCTTTCAGAAATTGTTATCTTTGCTAATGGGATTAAACCTTTGCTAAAGTTGTGTTGTTTACAAGGATTGAGGCTATAACTGTTTCAATTTATTAATTTTTAACTGTCATAGATCTTCTGTGCTTCTTAAAGGCACAGTACGTTTTAATATTATTCTATTTGAATTGTATTTCCAAGTTGCAAGTTTATTTGCTAGTGTGTTAAACATGTCTGATTCAGAAGATGATACCTGTGTCATTTGTTGCAATGCCAAAGTGGAGCCCAATAGAAATTTATGTACTAACTGTATTGATGCTACTTTAAATAAAAATCAATCTGTACAAATTGAACAAATTTCACCAAACAACGAGGGGAGAGTTATGCCGACTAACTCGCCTCACGTGTCAGTACCTACATCTCCCGCTCAGAGGGAGGTGCGTGATATTGTAGCGCCGAGTACAGCTGGGCGGCCATTACAAATCACATTACAGGATATGGCTACTGTTATGACTGAAGTTTTGGCTAAATTACCAGAACTAAAAGGTAAGCGTGATCACTCTGGGGTGAGAACAGAGTGCGCTGATAATATTAGGGCCATGTCAGACACTGCGTCACAGGTGGCAGAACATGAGGACGGAGAACTTCATTCTGTGGGTGACGGTTCTGATCCAAACAGACTGGATTCAGATATTTCAAATTTTAAATTTAAACTGGAAAACCTCCGTGTATTACTAGGGGAGGTGTTAGCGGCTCTGAATGATTGTAACACAGTTGCAATACCAGAGAAAATGTGTAGGTTGGATAAATATTTTGCGGTACCGACGAGTACTGAGGTTTTTCCTATACCTAAGAGACTTACTGAAATTGTTACTAAGGAGTGGGATAGACCCGGTGTGCCGTTCTCACCCCCTCCGATATTTAGAAAAATGTTTCCAATAGACGCCACCACAAGGGACTTATGGCAAACGGTCCCTAAGGTGGAGGGAGCAGTTTCTACTTTAGCTAAGCGTACCACTATCCCGGTGGAGGATAGCTGTGCTTTTTCAGATCCAATGGATAAAAAGTTAGAGGGTTACCTTAAGAAAATGTTTGTTCAACAAGGTTTTATATTGCAACCCCTTGCATGCATTGCGCCGATCACGGCTGCAGCGGCATTCTGGATTGAGTCTCTGGAAGAGAACATTGGTTCAGCTACTCTGGACGACATTACGGACAGGCTTAGAGTCCTTAAACTAGCTAATTCATTCATTTCGGAGGCCGTAGTACATCTTACTAAACTTACGGCGAAGAATTCAGGATTCGCCATTCAGGCACGCAGGGCGCTGTGGCTAAAATCCTGGTCAGCTGATGTTACTTCTAAGTCTAAATTGCTTAATATACCTTTCAAAGGGCAGACCTTATTCGGGCCCGGGTTGAAAGAGATTATCGCTGACATTACAGGAGGTAAAGGCCATGCCCTGCCTCAGGACAAAGCCAAGACTAGACAGTCTAGTTTTCGTTCCTTTCGTAATTTCAAAGCAGGAGCAGCATCAACTTCCTCTGCACCAAAACAGGAAGGAGCTGTTGCTCGCTACAGACAAGGCTGGAAACCTAACCAGTCCTGGAACAAGGGCAAGCAGACTAGGAAACCTGCTGCTGCCCCCAAAACAGCATGAATTGAGGGCCCCCGATCCGGGATCGGATCTAGTGGGGGGCAGACTTTCTCTCTTCGCCCAGGCTTGGGCAAGAGATGTTCAGGATCCCTGGGCGCTAGAGATAATATCTCAGGGATACCTTCTGGACTTCAAATACTCTCCTCCAAGAGAGAGATTTCATCTGTCAAGATTGTCAACAATCCAGACAAAGAAAGAGGCTTTTCTACGCTGCGTACAAGAGCTCTTGTTAATGGGAGTAATCCATCCAGTTCCACGATCGGAACAGGGACAGGGGTTTTACTCAAATCTGTTTGTGGTTCCCAAAAAAGAGGGAACTTTCAGACCAATCCTGGACTTAAAGATCCTAAACAAATTCCTAAGAGTTCCATCGTTCAAGATGGAGACTATTCGGACAATTTTACCTATGATCCAAGAGGGTCAGTACATGACCACTGTAGATTTAAAAGATACTTACCTGCACATACCGATTCACAAAGATCATTACCGGTACCTAAGGTTTGCCTTCCTAGACAGGCATTACCAGTTTGTGGCTCTTCCATTCGGATTGGCTACAGCGCCAAGAATCTTCACAAAGGTTCTGGGTGCTCTTCTGGCGGTACTAAGACCGCGGGGAATCTCGGTAGCTCCATACCTAGACGACATTCTGATACAAGCTTCAAGCTTTCAAACTGCCAAATCTCATACAGAGTTAGTGCTGGCATTTCTAAGGTCACATGGATGGAAGGTGAACGAAAAGAAAAGTTCACTCGTTCCACTCACAAGAGTTCCCTTCCTGGGGACTCTTATAGATTCTGTAGAAATGAAGATTTACCTGACAGAGGACAGGCTATCAAGACTTCAAAGTGCTTGCCGCACTCTTCATTCCATTCAACATCCGTCAGTGGCTCAATGTATGGAGGTAATCGGCTTAATGGTAGCGGCAATGGACATAGTACCCTTTGCACGCTTACACCTCAGACCACTGCAACTGTGCATGCTAGGTCAGTGGAATGGGGATTACTCAGACTTATCCCCTTCTCTGAATCTGGATCAAGAGACCAGAAATTCTCTTCTATGGTGGCTTTCTCGGCCACACCTATCCAGGGGGATGCCATTCAGCAGACCAGACTGGACAATTGTAACAACAGACGCCAGCCTTCTAGGTTGGGGTGCTGTCTGGAATTCCCTGAAGGCTCAGGGACTATGGAGTCAGGAGGAGAGTCTCCTGCCAATAAACATTCTGGAATTGAGAGCAGTTCTCAATGCCCTCCTGGCTTGGCCCCAGTTGACAACTCGGGGGTTCATCAGGTTTCAGTCGGACAACAACACGACTGTAGCTTACATCAACCATCAGGGAGGGACAAGAAGCTCCCTAGCTATGATGGAAGTATCAAAGATAATTCGCTGGGCAGAGTCTCACTCTTGCCACCTGTCAGCAATCCACATCCCGGGAGTGGAGAACTGGGAGGCGGATTTCTTAAGTCGTCAGACTTTTCATCCGGGGGAGTGGGAACTTCATCCGGAGGTCTTTGCCCAAATACTTCGACGTTGGGGCAAACCAGAGATAGATCTCATGGCGTCTCGACAGAACGCCAAGCTTCCTCATTACGGGTCCAGATCCAGGGATCCAGGAGCAGTCCTGATAGATGCTCTGACAGCACCTTGGGACTTCAGGATGGCTTACGTGTTTCCACCCTTCCCGTTGCTTCCTCGATTGATAGCCAGAATCAAACAAGAGAGAGCATCAGTGATTCTAATAGCACCTGCGTGGCCACGCAGGACTTGGTATGCAGACCTGGTGGACATGTCATCCTGTCCGCCTTGGTCTCTACCTCTGAAACAGGACCTTCTGATACAGGGTCCCTTCAAACATCAAAATCTAACTTCTCTGAAGCTGACTGCTTGGAAATTGAACGCTTAATTTTATCAAGACGTGGGTTTTCTGAGTCAGTTATTAGTACCTTAATACAGACTAGGAAACCTGTTACCAGAAAGATTTACCATAAGATATGGCGTAAATACCTACATTGGTGTGAATCCAAAGGTTACTCTTGGAGTAAGGTTAGGATTCCTAGGATATTGTCTTTTCTACAAGAAGGTTTAGAAAAGGGTTTATCTGCTAGTTCATTAAAGGGACAGATCTCAGCTCTGTCCATTCTGTTACACAAACGTCTGTCAGAAGTTCCTGACGTCCAGGCTTTTTGTCAGGCTTTGGCCAGGATTAAGCCTGTGTTTAAAACTGTTGCTCCACCATGGAGTTTAAACCTTGTTCTTAATGTTTTACAGGGCGTTCCGTTTGAACCCCTTCATTCCATTGATATAAAGTTGTTATCTTGGAAAGTTCTATTTTTAATGGCTATTTCCTCGGCTCGAAGAGTCTCTGAATTATCAGCCTTACATTGTGATTCTCCTTATTTGATTTTTCATTCGGATAAGGTAGTCCTGCGTACTAAACCTGGGTTCTTACCTAAGGTAGTTACTAACAGGAATATCAATCAAGAGATTGTTGTTCCTTCTTTATGCCCAAATCCTTCTTCAAAGAAGGAACGTCTACTGCACAACCTGGATGTAGTCCGGGCTCTAAAATTTTACTTGCAGGCAACTAAGGAATTCCGACAAACGTCTTCTCTGTTTGTCATTTACTCTGGGCAGAGGAGAGGTCAAAAAGCTTCCGCTACCTCTCTTTCTTTTTGGCTTCGTAGCATAATTCGTTTAGCTTATGAGACTGCTGGACAGCAGCCCCCTGAAAGAATTACAGCTCATTCTACTAGAGCTGTGGCTTCCACTTGGGCCTTCAAGAATGAGGCCTCTGTTGAACAGATTTGCAAGGCTGCAACTTGGTCTTCGCTTCATACTTTTTCCAAATTTTACAAATTTGACACCTTTGCTTCATCGGAGGCTATTTTTGGGAGAAAGGTTCTTCAGGCAGTGGTTCCTTCTGTATAAAGAGTCTGCCTATCCCTCCCGTCATCCGTGTACTTTTGCTTTGGTATTGGTATCCCAGAAGTAATGATGACCCGTGGACTGATCACACTTAACAGAAGAAAACATAATTTATGCTTACCTGATAAATTCCTTTCTTCTGTAGTGTGATCAGTCCACGGCCCGCCCTGTTTTTAAGGCAGGTAAATATTTTTTAATTTATACTCCAGTCACCACTTCACCCTTGGCTTTTCCTTTCTCGTTGGTCCTTGGTCGAATGACTGGGAGTGACGTAGAGGGGAGGAGCTATATGCAGCTCTGCTGGGTGAATCCTCTTGCACTTCCTGTAGGGGAGCAGTTAATATCCCAGAAGTAATGATGACCCGTGGACTGATCACACTACAGAAGAAAGGAATTTATCAGGTAAGCATAAATTATGTTTTTTCCTTTCTCATTTAAATAATGAGAATAATCCAGAAAAGTAACTATTTTCCTTACATTCTTAATGGAGGTCCTAGATCTCATAAAACCGGTTTGATCTGTGTGGATAATGTTATCAAGCAATGAGGAGAGCCTGTCAGATAAAATAGCCATCAGAATTTTATAATCTGTGTTCAACACAGATATGGGCCTGTAAGAGGCTGGTTCTTCCGGATTTTTACCTTTTTTAAGAATTAACGTAATATTGGCGGCTGAGAAGTAAGAAGAGATGGAACTATCCAACTGGAAGTAGCTATTAAACAACCTTTCCAATATAGGAATAATTTCTGGGGCTAGTATCCTATAAAATTCTATCGGTAGAAAATCTGGGCCGGGGGCCTTATTTAATCGCATCTTATCTATCATTTTTTTTATTTCATCTGCCTCAATTGGAGCATTAAGACATGTCAAATCCTCTTCCTGAACTTGAGGTAGCTTTATTTTTGACCAAAATCTATCTTGTATAAATACATTACTATCCTGCTTAGAATATAATTTCTGATAATAAGAGAACAGAACCCTACTAATTTCCATTGATTCCGTATGGCATACACCATTTTCTTTCATAGTCAGAATATAATTCTTTTTCTTTCTATTTTTTATTAATTTTGCTAGATATTTAGTTGAATCTCCATAAAGACCTCTAAATTGACTGTTAAGTTTTGATTCTTCAATATGGGATTTCTGATCTAAAAAAACATCTCTTTCTCTTCTCGCCTCCTGATATTTATTCCACTTACTTATTGAGCACTCCTCAGAAAATTTCCTGTAAGCATTTCTCACACTATTCGATAGCTGGAGTTCTCGAGCCCTAGCCTTTTTCTTACTATTTATTAAATAGCTCATTATTTCACCTCGTAAGACAGCCTTGGCCGCCTCCCAAAAAATCTCAATTTTATTGAGGAAAGCAATATTATGTGTACAGTAGTCCCTCCATTTCTGCTTAAGCCAGTTAGAAAATCTAGGACTATTCAAAAGATATCGTGGAAAATATAAGGATTGCGTTCCTTTCGAGAAATTATAAGGAGAGGGAAGAGTGAGGTAAACTATTGCATGATCGGATATCAATATGTCACCAATCCCTGGACTAGTTTGAACAATTGAAAGAGACTCAGCCATTTCCTGTAGGGAATGAGAATATCCCACAAGTAAGGATGAAGCCGTGGACCGGACACACCGTAGGAGAAAGAAATTTATCAGGTAAACATAAATTCTGTTTTTTTTTTGCTATTGCAAGGTTTGACACTTTTTAGGATGCATATCCACATATATATATATAGGGATTGGTTAGTGCTGGATAGGAATAGCTTTGTATTTTTCTTACAGTATTTAGTTAATTTTACTTCTTTCCCCTTGCACCAGTGGCCTTCCCATTATATATTCAGGTCACTGTTACCACCCCTTTTATTGGTAATACCGGAAGTGCTGACAACATCCCTTCAATTTTTATTTTTATATATATATATATATATATATATATATATATTTTTTTTTTATGGTTATTAATGAGTTTTGATTAATGGTGGCATCACTGGGCACAAATTACTGTACAACACTTATGGATATCTCACCCTGTTTTTAAAATACAAATACACATATTCTCTGCACAGAGTCTTTGTGGCGAAGAATTGGAATTACATTCTAATTTGGAGAACATATTTAAAGCTGCAAATAGTGTCCCTTTAACTGTGTTAATGCTTAATAAAGTGATTTATCAATACCTAGAGACATTAGATCAAAGCAGTACAATGTGCTCTTTGTAGCATTCTGTATAAATGGCTGTGCTTCTTATTTTAATTGATGTATAGTAAAATTCCCCATATACCTGACCTAGTTTTTAAATCCAACCCAGATATCTTGTGCTGCGGGGTATGAATGCTATTTCTTATTGTATTAAAACTATGTATTGTTAGATAAACCATATGTTTTATTGTATAGATGTTTTTGTTCTGCATACCCAAATGTAAAATGTAATAAAAGAAATATAGCAAATTTAATTTTAGAGACATGTAAGTAATGCATGAACTAGCCAATGGGTGCGAGCTTGCTCATTGCAGAGCACTGTGTGTATGCACATCATCTATTCAGGCTGTTCTCTAGGCAATAAGCAGACAGTGGAGTGGGCTTTGCAGTGCACAGGTTGGCTTAGGCTATTGGCTGTAACAACCAATTTGTTTTTCCTTCTTTAAAAGAGATAAACACATTGTTGCCATTTTTTCAATGTTTCATCTAAAAGAAACAATCTTAAAAAAGAATCACAAGCCTTGTTCTTTTAAAAGTTGCATGTATCTGTCTGGAATAAAGCAAGATTTTCATATTATGCTTGCAGTTGTGTGTCCTTTTCCGCTTAAAGAGCTGTAGTAGCTGTCCTTGTCAGCCAGTGTTTTTTTTTTTTTTTCTTTTTTATAGGTTTTTACAAAAATAATAATATTAACAGCACTGTAGCATTAAATCAGCAGTGTCATATGTGGTCATAGTGATCAAGGAATTTGTTTCAGCAACCAGTTAATCAGCTAAACCTGAATGAAAAACCATACATTTATTTTGGCAAGGTTCACTTATCGTCTCCCATTTCATAACACAAGGGCTGCAGTGTAACATAAGAACACTCCCCTGCGCAGGGGAAATGGGTTGTGCTGTGCTCAGTAGTCCCTGTTTGGAGAAAATGTAAGTTAGATGTTGTCATCTCAAACTCCCCGCTTTAAAGGTTTGGTTAATTTCCCCCTTACAATCTAGGCCTTCTAACCCTTCCGCCTATGGTGGTGTCTAAACCCAGACAGGTAGCACACATTTTTTATTTCACAATTTAAATTGAGCATCTAATTTTAATCACTTTTTTAATTTACTTCTATTACCAATTTTTCTTCATTCTCCTTTGTTACAGGCATAACAATGTAATACTGGTAGCTAGCTGAACACAGCGGGTGAGCCAATGAGAAACATTCCCAAAAGTGTAAGCTTATTTAGTTCATAGGATAGAGGTATGTTTATCCCAGGCAGTGTTTATCTTTACCACCTTTAATGGAGGTTCATTCCATAAATCAACCAGCCTTTCTGTGATGGATTGTATGAGAGACATATATGTGCAACCACCAATCAGCAGCTAGCCCCCAGTAGTGCACTGCTGCTCCTGAGCCTACCTAGGTATGCGTTTCAACAAACAATTCCATGAGAACTAAGCAAATTAAATAATAAAGTAAATTTGATCGTTGTTTAACATTGCATACTCTACCCCAGTGATAGCCAAATTCCTAATATACATGGGCTCTATATCAATATTTTAAAAGTCTTAAGGGCCGAATATAAATTGATGACTATTAGCAAATAATATATTTTCTGAGAACATTTTAGGGATGGTTGTAGTGTACCCTCTGTATCCTGTTCTTCCCTCCAGAGGGCTTCACTGAGTTGTGGTCACCACAAAGCACATATTTCTCTTGTAAGGTGTATCCAGTCCACGGGTTTATCCATTACTTGTGGGATATTCTCCTTCCCAACAGGAAGTTGCAAGAGGACACCCACAGCAGAGCTGTCTATATAGCTCCTCCCCTAACTGCCACTCACAGTCATTCTCTTGCAACTCTCGACAAGAAAGGAAGTATCAAGAGATATGTGGTGACTTAGTGTAGTTTTACCTTCAATCAAAAGTTTGTTATTTTTAAACGGTACCGGCGTTGTACTGTTTTACTCTCAGGCAGAAATTAGAAGAAGAAGAATTCTGCCTGGAGGTTTGATGATCTTAGCGGTTTGTAACTAAGGTCCATTGCTGTTCTCACACATAACTGAAGAATATGGGAAAACTTCAGTTGGGGGAACGGTCTGCAGATTACCTGCTTTGAGGTATGTTCAGTATTTTTATTTCTAGAGAGATGAATAAGTTCTAGAAAATGCTGACAGAGCCTTGTGTATTTGAGGTAAGCCTGATGCAGTGATTTAACAGCAACTGGGATCATGCTTACAAAACAGGGCAATACTCATGTTAATATTCATATTACTTAGTGACAAAACGTTTACATGATTTCATAAATAGGACGTTTTTTCTCTGAGGGAGATAAGTCTTTATTTGGGGCCTAGTTTCCACATGGCTAGTCAGATACTCCTAGGAGTATTTTCTTAAGGCCCTTCTAACATCCAGTAGCATGGTGGGAGGGGCCTATTTTAGCACTCTAACTACGCAGTTTTAATTCAGACTGAGACATCCAGCTTCCCTAGAGGTTTCCTCTGGCATCTGAGGACCATTTCAAAGGGGTTATTTCTGCACAAAATCGTTCTTGAGGGCAGGTAGGAGCCTCAGCAGAGCTGTGGCAAGGTGCTCAATTGACTTTTAACGTTTTTTAACGTTTTTCAATCCGGTATTGGGGCCTAAGGGGTTAATCATCCATTTGCAAGTGGGTGCAATGTTGCTTTAGTCCCTTACACACACTGTAAAAATTTCAAAGACTTTACTGTATTTTTACACTGTTTTGCAGTTTAAGTGCTAGTTTTTTTCTCTTAAAGGCACTGTAACGTTTTTGTTTAATTGCTGTTTCACCTTTATTAAAGTGTTTTCCAAGCTTGCTTGTCTCATTACTAGTCTGTTAAACATGTCTGACATAGAGGAAACTCCTTGTTCAATATGTTTTGAAGCCATGGTGGAACCCCCTCTTAGAATGTGTACCAAATGTACTGATATTTCTATAAACTATAAAGACCATATTATGGCGCTTAAAGATTTATCTCCAGGGGATTCTCTGACTGAAAAAAGGGAGATTATGCCATCTAGCTCTCCCCATGTGTCAGAACCTATAACTCCCGCTCAAGTGACGCCAGGTACATCTAGATCGTCTAATTCTTTTACCTTACAGGACATGGCGGCAGTTATGAATGCTACCCTCTCAGAGGTATTCTCCAAACTGCCAGGGCTACAAGGAAAGCGAGACAGCTCTGGGGCTAGAACTAATACAGAGCTTTCTGACGCTTTAATGCCTGTGTCCGATATACCCTCACAATACCGAGGCAGGTGAGCTTCTATCTGTGGGTGACATTTCAGACTCAGGGAAGGCGTTACTTCAGTCTGATTCTGAAATGACAGCGTTTAAATTTAAGCTTAAACACCTCCGCTTATTGCTTAGGGAGGTTTTAGCGACTCTGGATGACTGTGACCCTATTGTGGTTCCAGAGAAATTGTCTAAAATGGACAAATACTTTGCAGTGCCTGTTTACACTGATGTTTTTCCAGTCCCTAAGAGGTTTTCGGAAATTATTACTAAGGAATGGGATAGACCATTCCCCCTCCTGCTTTCAAAAAGATGTTTCCCATAGATGCCGCCATACGGGACTCGTGGCACGGTTCCTAAGGTGGAGGGAGCAGTCTCTACCCTAGCTAAGCGTACAACTATCCCCGTCGAGGATAGTTGTGCTTTCCTAGATCCTATGGATAAAAAATTGGAGGGTCTCCTTAAGAAAATTTTTATACATCAAGGTTTTATTCTCCAGCCTCTTGCATGCATTGCCCCAGTTACTGCTGTAGCGGCTTTTTGGTTTGAGTCTCTTGAGGAGGCTCTACAGGTAGAGACTCCGCTAGACGATATTCTAGACAGGATTAAAGCTCTTAAATTAGCTAACTCCTTTATCTCTGACGCCGTTTTTCATTTAACCAAGCTAACGGCTAAGAATTCAGGTTTTGCCATTCTGGCGCGTAGGGCGCTATGGCTTAAGTCCTGGTCAGCAGACGTTACTTCAAAGTCTAAGCTTCTTAACATCCCCTTCAAGGGACAGACCCTATTCGGGCCTGGTCTGAAGGAGATCATTTCTTATATTACTGGAGGAAAAGGTCACGCCCTTCCTCAGGATAGGTCCAATAAGTTAAGGACCAAACAGAATAATTTTCGTTCCTTTCGAAACTTCAAGAGTGGCGCAGCTTCAGTTTCCTCTCATGCAAAACAAGAGGTAAATTTTGCCCAGTCCAAGCCGGTCTGGAGACCTAACCAGGCTTGGAACAAAGGGAAGCAGGCCAAGAAACCTGCGGCTGCCTCTAAGACAGCATGAAGGAGTAGCCCCCGATCCGGGACTGGATCTAGTAGGGGGCAGACTTTCTCTCTTCGCCCAGGCTTGGTCAAGAGACGTCCAGGATCCCTGGGCATTAGAGATTGTTTCCCAGGGATATCTTCTGGACTTCAAAGCTTCATCTCCAAAGGGGTGATTTCATCTCTCACAATTATCTGTAAACCAGATAAAGAGAGAGGCATTCTTACGTCGTGTTCAAGACCTACTGGTTATGGGAGTGATCCACCCAGTTCCAAGGGAGGAACAGGGGCAGGGCTTCTATTCAAATCTGTTTATAGTTCCCAAAAAAGAGGGAACTTTCAGACCAATCTTGGATCTCAAGATCCTAAACAAATTTCTCAGGGTCCCATCCTTCAGGATGGAGACTATCCGAACCATCCTCCCTATGATCCAGGAGGGTCAATATATGACTACCGTGGACTTAAAGGATGCTTATCTCCACATTCCGATTCACAGATATCATCATCAGTTCCTCAGGTTCGCCTTCTTAGACAGGCATTACCAGTTTGTGGCTCTTCCCTTTGGGTTAGCCACGGCACCAAGAATCTTTACGAAGGTTCTAGGGTCCCTACTGGCAGTTCTAAGGCCACGGGGCATAGCAGCGGCTCCTTACCTAGACAACATTCTGATACAGGCGTCGACTTTTCAAATCGCCAAGTCCCATACGGACATTGTTCTGGCCTTTCTGAGGACTCACGGGTGGAAGGTGAACGAAGAAAAGAGTTTTCTCTCCCCTCTCACAAGAGTTTCCTTCCTAGGAACACTGATAGATTCAGTAGAAATGAAAATTTTTCTGACAGAGGTCAGGTTATCAAAGCTTCTAACTTCCTGCCATGCTCTTCATTCCACTTCTCGGCCGTCAGTGTCTCAGTGTATGGAAGTAATCGGCCTAATGGTAGCGGCAAAGGACATAGTTCCGTTTGCCGGCCTACATCTCAGACCACTGCAACTTTGCATGCTCAATCAGTGGAATGGGGATTACACAGATTTGTCCCCTCTGCTAAATCTGGATCAAGAGACCAGGGATTCTCTTCTCTGGTGGTTATCTCGGGTCCATCTGTCCAGGGGAATGAGTTTCCGCAGGCTAGAGTGGACTATAGTGATGACAGATGCCAGCCTTCTGGGCTGGGGCGCGGTCTGGAACTCCCTGAAGGCTCAGGGTTCGTGGACTCAGGAGGAAGCCCTCCTTCCGATAAACATTCTGGAACTCAGAGCGATATTCATTGCTCTTCAGGCTTGGCCTCAGCTAGCTGCGGTCAGATTAATCAGATTTCAGTCGGACAATATCACGATTGTAGCCTATATCAACCATCAGGGGGGAACAAGAAGCCCCCTGGCAATGTTGGAGGTTTCAAAGATAATTCTATGGGCAGAGGTTCACTCTTGCCATCTCTCAGCTATCCATATCCCAGGAGAAGAGAACTGGGAGGCGAATTTTCTAAGTCGGCAGACTTTTCATCCGGGGGAGTGGGAGCTCCATCTGGAGGTATTTGCCCAGCTGATTCAACTATGGGGCAAACCAGAACTGGATCTGCTGGCGTCTCGTCAGAACGCCAAGCTTCCTTGTTACGGGTCCAGGTCAAGGGATCCCAAGGCAGCGCTGATAGATGCTCTAGCAGTGCCCTGGTCATTCAGCCTGGCTTATGTGTTCCCACCATTTCCTCTCCTCCCTCGTCTGATTGCCAAGATCAAGCAGGAGAGAGCTTCGGTGATTTTGATAGCACCTGCGTGGCCACACAGGACTTGGTTTGCAGATCTGGTGGACATGACATCCTTTCCACCATGGACTCTGCCGCTGAGGCAGGACCTTCTACTCCAAGGTCCATTCAAACATCCAAATCTATCATAAGATATGGTGTAAATATCTTCATTGGTGTGAATCCAAGGGTTACTCATGGAGTAAAGTCAGGATTCCTAGGATATTATCCTTTCTCCAAGAAGGATTGGAGAAGGGATTGTCAGTTAGTTCCTTAAAGGGACAGATTTCTGCTTTGTCTATTCTTCTGCACAAGCGTCTGGCAGATGTTCCAGACGTTCAGGCGTTCTGTCAGGCTTTAGTTAGAATCAAGCCTGTGTTTAAACCTGTTGCTCCGCCATGGAGTTTAAATTTAGTTCTTAAAGTTCTTCAAGGGGTTCTGTTTGAACCTCTGCATTCCATAGATATCAAGCTTTTATCTTGGAAAGTTCTGTTTTTTGGTAGCTATCTCTTCGGCTCGAGGAGTTTCAGAGTTATCTGCCTTACAGTGTGATTCCCCTTATCTGATCTTCCATGCAGATAAGGTAGTTTTGCGTACCAAACCTGGTTTTCTTCCTAAGGTGGTATCTAATAAGATTATCAATCAGGAGATTGTTGTTCCGTCACTGTGTCCTAATCCTTCTTCAAAGAAGGAGCGTCTATTACACAATCTTGACGTGGTTCGTGCTTTAAAGTTTTATTTACAAGCTACTAAGGATTTTCGGCAAACATCTGCATTGTTTGTCGTCTATTCTGGACAGAGGAGAGGCCAAAAGGCTTCGGCACCTTCTCTTTCTTTTTGGCTGAGAAGCATAATCCGTTTAACTTATGAGACTGCTGGCCAGCAGCCTCCTGAAAGAATTACAGCTCATTCCACTAGAGCGGTAGCTTCCACATGGGGTTTTAAAAATGAGGCCTCTGTTGAACAGATTTGTAAGGTGGCGACTTGGTCTTCGCTTCATACTTTTTCTAAATTCTACAAATTTGATACTTTTGCTTCCTCAGAAGTTATTTTTGGGAGAAAGGTCTTGCAGGCAGTGGTGCCTTCCGTTTAAGTTCCTGCCTTGTCCCTCCCTTCATCCATGTCCTAAAGCTTTGGTATTGGTATCCCACAAGTAATGGATGAACCCGTGGACTGGATACACCTTACAAGAGAAAACAAAATTTATGCTTACCTAATAAATTTCTTTCTCTTGTGGTGTATCCAGTCCACGGCCCGCCCTGTCACTTTAAGGCAGGTGTTTTTTATTTTTAAACTACAGTCACCACTGCACCCTATAGTTTCTCCTTTTTTTCTTGCTTGTCTTCGGTCGAATGACTGGGAGTGGCAGTTAGGGGAGGAGCTATATAGACAGCTCTGCTGTGGGTGTCCTCTTGCAACTTCCTGTTGGTAAGGAGAATATCCCACAAGTAATGGATGAGCCCGTGGACTGGATACACCACAAGAGAAAGAAATTTATCAGGTAAGCATAAATTTTGTTTTTCTCTGGCGGCACAAAAACTATGGCACATTGTTACTTTTGTTTTTCCTGGGGAGTGGGAGGGGAGCAAAAACTAGCGCAGCGGGTCGCCTGTAACCCTTGGGGTGCTAGCTGGCCATCCCTGCTTTATCAGGGTCATCAAGAGAATTGTACCCCATGATTCAGATAGAGCCCCACAAAGATATTTATAACGGTAGAAATTTACCTTTGCCTTATTTCCTCATACATTATCCAGGGTTCCCACAAATCTTAAAAATTGTTGTTTATGTTCTAATTTGTCTGTGGCTAAGCTGGTCACCAGGTAAAAGTATTGAATATTGTTCTCAATGATTGAAATACTGGGTACTCCAGTCTTCTAGAACCTTGCAATGTATACCCTGAAGGCTATGGAGATCACAGCTATTAGCTTATTGAGTTTTGTTTCAGAAATACAATAAATTAAATAGGTGGCACCTTTAACCAGTTATTGAACAAACATATGTATACAACAAAAACATTTTTTGATACTGTCATGTGGTTAAAAATCGCTTTTTCGTAACCTTTTTCCTCCGTTAAAAAATACATACAAAATACCTGTATGTTTACATACAATAGTACACAATAGTTCATTCTTACAATGTCCCTTTGAAGGTCAGTGCTTTCCACCAAATAACTAAAATTTTAAAGTTACTCTTTATTAGGTTATATATGAAAATAATTTTCCCAGCTCTGGTATGTTAACTGCTTGCTGAGACCATCATAGACTGTGAGTGGGCACCAGTAACCTGGCACAACCTATTGATAGTCAATTCCATTATCTCTGTAGTCTGACACATTGTTCAGTACATTTGTCAAATTTGTCTAGTCCTATAGAATCAATAAAATATGAGAGATACATCTGTACACTGGATAATGGTATTACATAAGAATAACCCTCTTTTTTTTCCTATTGAAGTTAAAGGGACACTAATATCAAAATTAAACTTTAAAGGGACATTATACACTAGATTTTTCTTTGCATAAATGTTTTGTAGATGATTCATTAATATAGTCCATACAGTTTTTTTTTTGTGTAAAATTGGATAGTTTTGCTTATTTTTAAATAACATTGTGCTGATTTTCAGGCTCCTAACCAAGCCCCCCAAAGTTTTAGGAGTATACTTATGTATACCTCCTCCAGCTTGCTCCTGTTTGTGTAAAGGGTCTTTTCATATGCAGAGGAGGGGGAGGGGGGAGTGTCTGCTTTCACTGGGTGTTCCAGTCAACCTAATCAAAAGTGCTACTGGGACCTTCTAAGTAAGTTTTAAAAAGGTTTTATGCTGGATTTTTAGATCAATATTTTTCTTTATAGTAGTGTCTATTACAGGCAGTTATAGGAAAATTGGTGTATTATGTCACTTTCTGGGGCATCTGCTCCTGCTGAGCATGTGCAAGAATTCACAGACTATACGTATGTGCATTTTGTTCTCTACCTCTCTCTGTCCCTTTCTTCAAGGGTTCCCATCAGTGGTTAATAACTCCTCAGACTATGTAAATCCTTTACAGAAAATGACTTTTTCTCCCTAACCAAAAGCTTTATGCACAAAACTGGCCTGTTATGTATGTTTTGTGAAGTTTACCCTAGTTTTAATGTACACAATATTATTCACTTTTAAAACTATTGCATGCTGTTTTGCTTTAGGAACAATTTTGGATCATATTAGTCTAATATGACGGAAAGAAGTTACGGAGGAGAGGAGTGGGACATTGCAAAAGGCGAGTAGCAATGGGAAATGGGAGGGATAAATTAAACACTAACTACTTTAAGCGACACTGAACACAAATTGTAAACTACATGATTATAAACCTTCATATATAAGAATTATTTTGCATTGAAAACTGCAAATTTATTTTGTCAAGTGAGTATATTGTTTTATATTTATTCTTTTACTGATTTCCCTGTCCCTCAGAACAAACCCCTGCTAACCAATCACAAACTAATATTGAAATATAGCACATGTGCAAACTGGGGCAGCATGTACTCTTGTATTCCAATTTAGTTACTATTGCAAAGAATGGTTTGCCTATCATGAATGTTGATGCAAAACTGATAATCCACCTTTTAAAAGCATGTGACACCATAGAAGCTTAGGGAGGGAGGGAAAGGTAAACATAAGCTCACATAAATTGCCCTAAAGTATTAACCCGAGTCTCCGTGGGAGAAATTTTAGACATATTTTACAACAAAAGGATGCAAAATAAATAATGAATGTATATTGCAATAATGAAACATTTTATGCATTGTTGAAATGTCAAGTTTAATAGCCCTTTAAGGGAGACGGATGATAACAGGAAATAGAAGAAAATAAGGATGTGTGAGCAGGTAAAGAGGAGGAAGGAATAAAAAAATAAAAAAGTCAGGAGCAGTGGTATTTGTGCTATATAACCCAATCACTATTGTAGCCCCCCCATTTCTTAAACAGGTCACCAGCCATAATTTAAAAAGACATTTTTTTACTCTTTCTAGGTATAAGTGTGACAGTTATCGGTTCAAACTGAACTTTTTCTAGACCACAACTGCGGATCTGCTATTAGGTTAGTCTTTAGTAAGTAAGTTGTAGGATATTGGTAGCTATAATGCAGCTCAATCAGTTTGCTACCGATTAGTTGTTATTCAGTGTTTAGATCGGTAGTTGTTATTGGTGAATCAGTACATTGGAATACTGAGATTGGTTATATGAGTTGAATGTAGCAAGAGGATTAAAGGGAGTAGATGGAATACAACTCGCTTAATAAATCCTGCACAATACTGTATATAAAAGGTAGCTTTCACAGTAGCTTGGTTTTAAGTGCTTGTACCTTTAAAGGGACATGATACACAAATTGTTTCTTTCATGATTTTGTTAGAACATACCATTTTAAACAACTTTCCAGTTGACTTCTATTATTAAATTTGCTTAATTCTCTTGGTATCATTTGTTGAAGGAGCAGCAATGCACTACTGGTTTCTAATTTAACAATCGTTATATATAGGCAGCCACCAATCAGCAACTAGAACATTGGTCCTTTGCTGCTCCTGATCTTTCCTAGATAAACCTTTCAGCAAAGGATAACAAGAGAAGGAAGCAAATTAAATAATATAAGTAAATTGGAAAGTTGTTTAAAATTGTATGATCTGTCTACTTATGACTTTACTGTCCCTTTAAGAATGCTGTGTAACTTGAGATTAGCAGCGTGTGTGTCCGGAAGCAGATTCACTGTCTCTGATGA
The DNA here is from genome assembly GCF_027579735.1 of Bombina bombina. NCBI lineage: Eukaryota > Metazoa > Chordata > Amphibia > Anura > Bombinatoridae > Bombina > Bombina bombina. Next base: position 119,792,807 of record NC_069506.1, read on the forward strand.
GGAATAGGCAGCTGCAGATCAGTAAAGCTTTAATGATTCTGTGTAACAAATGGTTGTGCTGACTCTCCTTTTGCAGATTCTCAATCTGTGTTATAGAGAGCAGGGAGCTGCAGATTAGTAAAATCCTTATAGATCCTGTGTAACTTGAGAATGGCAGCGTCTCCCTGTGCTGTGAGCTGAGATGCAGTATTCACAGGTTCCCAGAAAGGTAAGCTTTTAGTTGATTAATTCTTGAGGTAAAGTTCATAAGCGGTATTTCTATAGTACAAAGTAAAGTTAGCAAAATAGTATCTGTAACAGCAGAGATTCCTCACTACTGAAGCTTGATGAGATACAATTACCAAGCATAGGTGTGGGGGTTGAGTGAGTTTTTATTGGTTAGAGCACAGGAACAGGTGCACTGAGGTTGTAGGAGTCTAAAAGAGGCGGTGTATATGACAATACGAATAAGAAATGCAGTAATATGTAGTAGAAATTGATGACCTGTCACCAATCACTACCTGCTTCTATTTAAAGGAAGGTTCTAGTCAAAAATAAACATTCATTATTCAGATAGGGCATGTACTTTTACACAACCTTCCAATTTACTTTTATCATCAATTTTGCTTTGTTTTCTTGGTATTCTTAGTTGAAAGCTAAACCTAGGTAGTCTTATATGCTAATTTCTTAGAACATGAAGGCCGCCTCTTAACTGAATGCATTTTGACATTTTTTGACGATTAGAGGGGGTTAGTTCATGTGTGCCATATAGATAACGGTGTGCTTATGCCCGTGGAGTTACCTAGGAGTCAGCACTGGTTGGCTAAAATTCAAGTCTTTCAAAAGAACTGAAATACCAAGCATAGGTGTGGGGGTTGAGTGAGTTTTTATTGGTTAAAGCACAGGAACAGGTGCACTGAGGTTGTAGGAGTCTAAAAGAGGCAGTGTATATGACAATAAGAATATGAAATGTATGTAGTAGAAAATGATGACCTGTCACCAATCACTACCCACTTCTATTTAAAGGGACAGTCTAGTCAAAAATAATCATTCATGATTCAGATAGGGCATGTACTTTTAAACAACTTTCCAATTTACTTTTATAATCAATTTTGCTTTGTTTTCTTGGTATTCTTAGTTGAAAGCTAAACCTAGGTAGTCTTATATGCTAATTTCTTAGACCTTGAAGGTCGCCTCTTAACTGAATGCATTTTGACATTTTTTGACGACTAGAGGGGGTTAGTTCATGTGTGCCATATAGATAACAGTGTGCTTATGCCCGTGGAGTTATCTAGGAGTCAGCACTGGTTGGCTAAAATTCAAGTCTGTCAAAAGAACTTAAATAAGGGGGCAGTCTGCAGAGGCTTAGATACAAAGTAATCACAGAGGTAAAAAAGTGTATTATTATAATTGTTGGTTGTGCAAAACTGGGGAATGGCTAATAAAGAGATGATCTATCTTTTTAAACAATAACAATTCTGGTGTAGACTTTCCCTTTAACCCCTTCTTGCCCTTCCATGCCATCCTAGCCGTTTGGCTGTCCTGAAGCCATAGAAGCTTCCTAAATAGGATTGCGGGCTGGAGGGCGTGCCTAGCGCTATAAGCCCCCCCCCCCCCCGACCTGATCCCATAAAGGAAATCACGTGATTGCATGATTTCACTTTTTACTTATTTGTTTACAAATAAGTCCGGGTGGGAAATGGTTAAATGTAGCTTTGCAGCAAGTGTTTGTTTGCGCTGTGCTTAAGCTCTTGGACCACGCTTGATCAGGAGAGAAAGTGAAAGGATAAAAAAGTAAAAAATAAAGGGACATAAAACTCAGATGCTAAATCACATGAAAGTGATGCAGCATTACTGTAAAAATCTGACATGAAAATATCACCTGAACATCTCTGTAAAAAGGGAAGATATTTTACCTTTACAATTTCTTCAGCTCACCAGAGTAAGTACTCAGTGAACAGTTGCAAATTGGAAAAAAACAAACAGACAATAGCCAATCAGCATCAGCAGGCCTGAGGTTGTGCTTTGCTTTGCTGTGATATCATAGTATAGTTCTTTAAACTGAATAGGAAAATAACATGACTATGTCTGCACATGATAGATGCACACTCCCTTGCAAGTCTTGGGACTAGCACCCTGATTGGCTGCTTAAAGTCTCTTTACAGTGGAGTGTGAATACTTAGGACATTTTGAGGTAAATATCTTCCTTTTTACATAAACATGTTCAGGTTATATTTCCTAGTCAGCTTTTTATGGCTATGCTGCATCACTTTCAAGTGCTTCAAATTTTCATGGATCAGACAGAGCATGCAATTTTAAGATTTTTCAATTTACTTAAAGGGACATAATACTCATATGCTAAATCACTTGAAACTGATGCAGTATAACTGTAAAAAGCTGACAGGAAAATATCACCTGAGCATCTCTATGTAGAAAAGGAAGATATTTCACCTCACAATCTCCTCAGCTCAGCAGAGTAAGTGCTGTGTAAAAAAATATACTTCAGCTGTTGCTCAGCTGCAGGTAAAAAAAAATGAAGAAATGCACAGCAGCCAATCAGCATCAGCAGTGCTGAGGTCATGAACTCTTTTACTGTGATCTCATGAGATTTCACTTAAGTCTCATGAGATTTCATAGAAAATTTCTTTAAATTGAATGGGGAAATAACATGAGTGTGCACGAGGCTCACTCCCTTGCCTGTCCCAGGACAGACATACTGATTTGTTGCTTAAAGTCCTTTGCAATGGGGTTTGAATACTTAGGACATTTTGAGGTAAAATATCTTTCTTTTTTACATAGAGATGTTCAGGTGATATTTTCTAGTCAGCTTTTTACAGCTATGCTGTATCACTTTCAAGTGTTTCAGCATTTGGGTATCATGGCCCTTTAAGTTTTGAGATTTAGTTTGCTATCTTGGTATCCTTTTTAAAGCATGCTTAGATAGGCTTATGAGCAGCAATGCACTGCTTGGAGGTAGCTGGTGATTGGCAGATACACACACACACACACACATGCATGTTCTCATTGGCTCACTAGATGAGTTTAGCTATGTCACAGTAGTGCATTGCTGCTCTAGAGCTTACTTCAATTATGTGTTTAACCCCTTGCAGAGATAAACAAATAGATATATACAAAAAATAGGGCAATAATAAAATGCTGGAACAAATTAGGGCATTTTATTTGTTAACATTTATGTCCCTTTAGTAATGAGAGAGGGTAGATGCATTAAAGGGATAAAAAAATCAAATCATTTTCTTTCATAATTCATATACAGCATACAATTTTAAACAACTTTCTAATTTACTTCTGTTATCTAATTTGCTTCATTCTGTTGGTATCCTTTGTTGAAAAGCATACCTGGGTAGGCTCAGAAGCTTGCAGCTAGCTGCTGATTGGTGTCTGAACTTGTATGCCCATTTTAATTGGCTTACAAATGTGTTCATCTAGCTCCCAATGGTACATTGCTGCTTCTTCAATAAAAGATACCAAGAGAATGAAGCAAAATTGTTAACTGAAGTAAATTGGAAAGTTGTTTAAAAATGTATAGTCTATCTGAATTTTGAAAGAAATATTTTGGGTTTCATGTCCCTTTTAAGAATAGAGGAGAGATGGGCGTACCCAAAAGTTGCATGGGTGGGAGGAGCCCAGCTTTGAGAGTGAAAGATAATGGTGGTGTTTTTGTCCATATAGACAGACTGAGATTTGGAACCCTATAGTTAAGGAAGGATGCTCGCTAAGCACTGCTGTTATATTGTACATACATAGCTAAACAAGGGATTAATGAAGTTGGACCTGACAGATGATCTCAGTTTCAGTATGAGGCTTATATTAAAGGAGATTTTACTCATCAAAACCAGCTTCTGGTAAGTAACCACCACCAACTGTTCTGGTTATATAATTGCACAAACGCTGCAGAATGATAAATCTTATTGCTGCCTTAAAGGGACATTAAACACTAAATAAACTAAACTTTCAATTTCTAACAGGAACTGAAAAGCTCACAATTTCAGAATGGAATTACAGGCAAAGGGGACAAAATAAATAATGAAAGTATATTGCAGAGTTGTTTTATATATACAATATATCATTTTATATTACAATCTCAAAGTGTTTAATGTCCCTTTTAAAGCAACATTCTTATGTAAAAATAAAATGTTCTATTTAGTTAGATCATTTATTTTTTAACAGATTTAATTTTTATAGTTAAGGCCAGATTACAAGTGGAGCGCTAATTTATTGATAAATAACCAGCCATTGCATCTGGCTGGTTATTACTATCGCCAGCGCTTCAAAAATTAACCAGAGATCAGATCTCTGGTTAATTTTATAAATGTCCCCCAATTGCCCCCAAACTCAAAGGGACATTAAACACTAAATAAATGCTAGATAGAATGATGCATTCAAAGAAAAGGTCTGAGAATAACATGTAGATGTATTTTTTAAAATTTCATTAGCTGTTTAAATATTGACAAAATAAGTGTGAAGTTATATTGTCTATAAAACAATGGGAGCTGCCATGTTGTAACTTAGGTTACTTTCTCTGCTTTGGCCAATTAGGGATAGGTATAAATAGGTCACTAGAGTGTGCAGCCAATGGCTGTGTCGGATATAACAGTGATCTGCACTTCCATTTCTAACAGGAACTGAAATGCTGACAATTTCAGAATGGAATTACAGGAAAAGGGGACAAAGTAAATAATGAAAGTATATTGCAGAGTTTTTTTTATATATGATTTATCATTTTATATTACTATCTCAAAGTGTTTAATGTCCCTTTAAAGGGATACTAAACCCAATTGTTTTCTTTCATGATTCAGACAGAGCATGTAACTTTATAATTTACTCCTATTATCAAATTTTCTTCATTTTCTTAGTATCTTTATTTGAAAAGCCAGAATGTAAAGCTTAGGAGCCAGCTCATTTTAGGTTCAGTACACTGGATAGGGCTTGCTTCTTGGTGGGTACATTTAGCCACCAACCACCAATTGCATGCTCTATCTGAATCATTAACCCTTTGATGACAGGGTTAATTTGTCTACATTGGAACAATGTTCCATTGTAAACAAATTGAAACCCTGCAATCGTGAGATTTCAATGATGGGGTCGGGTCAGGGGGTCGTCACTATGAAACTAGGCACGCCAGCCCTTACCTGTTCCTATTCTGGAAGCTCTGTTGGCTTCAGGACAGCCAAACGGCTAGAAGGTTCCATGCCGTCCTAACGGCGCTAAAGCCCAGCACAATTAGGATGGCATGGAACGTCCTAACGGCGTTAAAAGGTTAAAGAAAACAATTTAGTTCAGTATCCTTTTAAGTGTAAGCTTCCATTTTTATTTATTTTTTTAAAAATTGCAGCTTTAATTTTTAAACAAAAAACTGCATGAAGGGGTTAAAGTTGGCGATTGTGGGGTGTTAGAAAAAAAAAACCAGCACTGAAAAGTGCCTTTACATTGCGGTCTATGGGGACTGTGTGTTCACTCTAAATATATATGTATATGGTTATGTATGTACACATAAATATATATGTGTATGGTTATGTATGTACACATAAATATATATATGTGTATGGTTATGTATGTACACATAAATATATATGTGTATGGTTATGTATGTACACATAAATATATATGTATATGGTTATGTATGTACACATAAATATATATGTATATGGTTATGTATGTACACATAAATATATATGTATATGGTTATGTATGTACACATAAATATATATGTATATGGTTATGTATGTACACATAAATATATATGTATATGGTTATGTATGTACACATAAATATATATGTATATGGTTATGTATGTACACATAAATATATATGTATATGGTTATGTATGTACGCATAAATATATATGTATATGGTTATGTATGTACGCATAAATATATATGTATATGGTTATGTATGTACACATAAATATATATGTGTTTGGTTATGTATGTACACATAAATATATATGTATATGGTTATGTATGTACACATAAATATATATGTGTATGGTTATGTATGTACACATAAATATATATGTATATGGTTATGTATGTACACATAAATATATATGTATATGGTTATGTATGTACACATAAATATATATGTATATGGTTATGTATGTACACATAAATATATATGTATATGGTTATGTATGTAGACATAAATATATATGTATATGGTTATGTATGTAGACATATATATATATGTATATGGTTATGTATGTACACATAAATATATATGTATATGGTTATGTATGTACACATAAATATATATGTGTATATATACATATGTATTTTACCTTTGCTGCGCAACTCACTCCCTTTGCTGCGCTAGGTTCTCTGCCGTGTCTCACGGCATGAGAACGAGGCTCCCATTGGAGCCTATGGAAGCTTGCCTGCAATGTGAACAAAAGTTCACATTCGCATTGCTCCTCACCTCTAATAATACCAGTGCACAATTGAGTGCACTGGTAGTACAAGTGGAGTGCAAATATCGCGCTCGCGAAAGTGCAATTTTTAACTCCATTCGTAATTTGGCCCTTATGGTTTACCTCATTCAAAAGGGTTAAAGACATAGTCAAAGTTTGACTTCTGGAACACCCCCTTTCTGCTTCAGATGAGGATAAAGGCTGTGATTGGAGCATTTCGTTTGCAAAGCTTTTGCTAAGTATTGAATATGAAACCCCAAAAAAAATATTTTGTGATTTAGACGGAGCATACCATTTAAAAAAAAGTTTCCAATTTACTTCTATTATCAAATTTCCTTTGTTCCCATGATATTCTGTGTAGAATAACTACATGGCAGAAAATAGTGCTGCCATCTAGTGCTCTTGCAAATGGATAACATTCTTGCAAAACTGCTGCCATATAGTGCTCCGGAAATGAGCTGGCCTTAAAGGGACAGTCTACACCAAAATATTTATTGTTTTTAAAGATAGATAATCCCTTTATTACCCATTCTCTAGTTTTGCATAACCACACAGTTATATTAATACACTTTTTACCTCTGTGATTACCTTGTATCTAAGCCTCTGCAGACTGCCCCCTTATTTCAGCTCTTTTGACAGACTTGCATTTTAGCCAATCAGTGCTGGCTCCTAGGAACTCCACGTGCGTGAGCACAGTGTTATCTATCTGAAACACATGAACTAACATCTTCTAGTGGTGAAAAACCGTCAAAATGCCCTGAGATAAGAGGCGGCCTTCAAGGGCTTAGAAATTAGCATATGAACCTCCTAGGTTCAGCTTTCAACTAAGAATACCAAGAGAACAAAGCAAAATTGGTGATAGAAGTACATTTGAAAATTGTTTAAAATTACATGCTTTATCTGAATCATGAAAGTTTGTTTTGGACAAGACTGTCCAAGTAGTAAGAAGTGAATACAGCGCCAACAAGAGGCCAAGGGATAAAACAGAATTTATGCTTACCTGATAAATTACTTTCTCCAACGGTGTGTCCGGTCCACGGCGTCATCCTTACTTGTGGGATATTCTCTTCCCCAACAGGAAATGGCAAAGAGTCCCAGCAAAGCTGGTCACATGATCCCTCCTAGGCTCCGCCCACCCCAGTCATTCGACCGACGGACAGGAGGAAATATATATAGGAGAAACCATATGATACCGTGGTGACTGTAGTTAGAGAAAATAATTCATCAGACCTGATTAAAAAAACCAGGGCGGGCCGTGGACCGGACACACCGTTGGAGAAAGTAATTTATCAGGTAAGCATAAATTCTGTTTTCTCCAACATTGGTGTGTCCAGTCCACAGCGTCATCCTTACTTGTGGGAACCAATACCAAAGCTTTAGGACACGGATGAAGGGAGGGAGCAAATCAGGTCACCTAAACGGAAGGCACCACAGCTTGCAAAACTTTTCTCCCAAAAATAGCCTCCGAAGAAGCAAAAGTATCAAATTTGTAAAATTTGGCAAAAGTGTGCAGTGAAGACCAAGTCGCTGCCTTACATATCTGATCAACAGAAGCCTCGTTCTTGAAGGCCCATGTGGAAGCCACAGCCCTAGTGGAGTGAGCTGTGATTCTTTCAGGAGGCTGCCGTCCGGCAGTCTCATAAACCAATCGGATAATGCTTTTAAGCCAAAAGGAAAGAGAGGTAGAAGTCACTTTTTGACCTCTCCTTTTACCAGAATAAACAACAAACAAGGAAGATGTTTGTCTGAAATCTTTAGTAGCCTCTAAATAGAACTTTAGAGCACGGACAACGTCCAAATTGTGTAACAAACGTTCCTTCTTTGAAACTGGATTCGGACACAAAGAAGGTACAACTATCTCCTGGTTAATATTTTTGTTAGAAACAACTTTAGGAAGAAAACCAGGCTTAGTACGCAAAACCACCTTATCTGCATGGAACACCAGATAAGGAGGAGAACACTGCAGAGCAGATAACTCTGAAACTCTTCTAGCAGAAGAAATTGCAACCAAAAACAAAACTTTCCAAGATAGTAACTTAATATCTATGGAATGTAAGGGTTCAAACGGAACCCCTTGAAGAACTGAAAGAACTAGATTTAGACTCCAGGAAGGAGTCAAAGGTCTGTAAACAGGCTTGATCCTAACCAGAGCCTGAACAAATGCTTGAACATCTGGCACAGCTGCCAGTCTTTTGTGTAGTAAGACGGATAACGCAGAGATCTGTCCCTTTAGAGAACTTGCAGATAATCCTTTCTCCAAACCTTCTTGAAGAAAGGAGAGAATCTTAGGAATTTTTATCTTATTCCATGGGAATCCTTTGGATTCACACCAACAGATATATTTTTTCCATATTTTATGGTAAATTTTTCTAGTTACAGGTTTTCTGGCCTGAACCAGAGTATCTATCACCGAATCTGAAAACCCACGCTTTGATAGAATCAAGCGTTCAATCTCCAAGCCGTCAGTTGGAGGGAGACCAGATTTGGGTGTTCGAATGGACCTTGAACAAGAAGGTCCTGTCTCAAAGGTAGCTTCCATGGTGGAGCCGATGACATATTCACCAGGTCTGCATACCAAGTCCTGCGTGGCCACGCAGGAGCTATCAAGATCACCGAGGCCCTCTCCTGATTGATCCTGGCTACCAGCCTGGGAATGAGAGGAAACGGTGGGAATACGTAAGCTAGGTTGAAAGTCCAAGGAGCTACTAGTGCATCTACTAGAGTCGCCTTGGGATCCCTGGATCTGGACCCGTAGCAAGGAACCTTGAAGTTCTGACGAGACGCCATCAGATCCATGTCTGGAATGCCCCATAATTGAGTTATTTGGGCAAAGATTTCCGGATGGAGTTCCCACTCCCCCGGATGAAATGTCTGACGACTCAGAAAATCCGCTTCCCAATTTTCCACTCCTGGGATGTGGATCGCAGACAAGTGGCAGGAGTGATCCTCCGCCCATTGAATTATTTTGGTCACTTCTTTCATCGCCAGGGAACTCTTTGTTCCCCCTTGATGATTGATATAAGCAACAGTCGTCATGTTGTCTGATTGGAACCTTATGAATTTGGCCTTTGCTAGTTGAGGCCAAGCTCTGAGAGCATTGAATATCGCTCTCAGTTCCAGAATGTTTATCGGGAGAAGAGACTCTTCCCGAGACCATAGACCCTGAGCTTTCAGGGATTCCCAGACCGCACCCCAGCCCACTAGACTGGCGTCGGTCGTGACAATGACCCACTCTGGCCTGCGGAAGCTCATTCCCTGGGACAGATGGTCCAGGGTCAGCCACCAACGGAGTGAATCTCTGGTCTTTTGATCTACTTGAATCATTGGAGACAAGTCTGTATAATCCCCATTCCACTGTTTGAGCATGCACAGTTGTAATGGTCTTAGATGAATTCGTGCAAAAGGAACTATGTCCATTGTTGCAACCATCAATCCTATTACTTCCATGCACTGCGCTATGGAAGGACGAGGAACAGAATGAAGCACTTGACAAGAGCTTAGAAGTTTTGATTTCTCCAACATAGGTGTGTCCGGTCCACGGCGTCATCCTTACTTGTGGGATATTCTCTTCCCCAACAGGAAATGGCAAAGAGCCCAGCAAAGCTGGTCACATGATCCCTCCTAGGCTCCGCCTACCCCAGTCATTCTCTTTGCCGTTGTACAGGCAACATCTCCACGGAGATGGCTTAGAGTTTTTTAGTGTTTAACTGTAGTTTTTATTATTCAATCAAGAGTTTGTTATTTTGAAATAGTGCTGGTATGTACTATTTACTCAGAAACAGAAAAGAGATGAAGATTTCTGTTTGTATGAGGAAAATGATTTTAGCAACCGTCACTAAAATCCATGGCTGTTCCACACAGGACTGTTGAGAGCAATTAACTTCAGTTGGGGGAACAGTGAGCAGTCTCTTGCTGCTTGAGGTATGACACATTCTAACAAGACGATGTAATGCTGGAAGCTGTCATTTTCCCTATGGGATCCGGTAAGCCATGTTTATTAAGATCGTAAATAAGGGCTTCACAAGGGCTTATTAAGACTGTAGACTTTTTCTGGGCTAAATCGATTCATTATTAACACATATTTAGCCTTGAGGAATCATTTATTCTGGGTATTTTGATATAATAATATCGGCAGGCACTGTTTTAGACACCTTATTCTTTAGGGGCTTTCCCAAATCATAGGCAGAGCCTCATTTCTCCAACATAGGTGTGTCCGGTCCACGGCGTCATCCTTACTTGTGGGATATTCTCTTCCCCAACAGGAAATGGCAAAGAGCCCAGCAAAGCTGGTCACATGATCCCTCCTAGGCTCCGCCTTCCCCAGTCATTCTCTTTGCCGTTGTACAGGCAACATCTCCACGGAGATGGCTTAGAGTTTTTAACACTGAAGAGCAAGAGGACGCTGATGATATCTGTTCTGACATACCCTCACACCTATCTGAAGGGGCCAGGAGGGAGGTTTTGTCTGAGGGAGAAATTTCAGATTCAGGGAAAATTTCTCAACAAGCAGAACCTGATATTGTAACTTTTAAATTTAAATTTCAACATCTCCACGCACTACTTAAGGAGGTATTATCTACTCTGGATGATTGTGACAATTTGGTCATTCCAGAGAAATTAGGTAAGATGGACAAGTTCCTAGAGGTTCCGGTGCCCCCCGATGTTTTTCCTATACCCAAGCGGGTGGCGGACATAGTAAATAAGGAGTGGGAAAGGCCCGGCATACCTTTTGTCCTCCCCCTATATTTAAGAAATTAGTTCCTATAGTCGACCCCAGAAAGGACTTATAGCATACAGTCCCCAAGGTCGAGGGGGCGGTTTCTACTCTAAACAAACGCACTTCTATTCCTATAGAAGATAGTTGTGCTTTCAAGATCCTATGGATTAAAGGTTAGAGGGTTTGCTTAAAAAGATGTTTGTTCAGCAAGGTTACCTTCTACAACCAATTTCATGCATTGTTCCTGTCACTACAGCTGCGTGTTTCTGGTTTGAAGAACTAGAAAAGTCGCTCAATAAAGAATCTTCGTACGAGGAGGTTTTGGACAGAGTTCAAGCTCTTAAATTGGCTAACTCTTTTTTATTTTAGATGCCGCTTTGCAATTAGCTAGATTAGCGGCGAATAATTCAGGGTTTGCTATCGTGGCGCGCAGAGCGCTTTTGCTTAACATCCCTTTCAAGGGTAAAACACTGTTTGGCCCTGACTTGAAAGAGATTATTTCAGACATCACTAGGGGAAAGGGCCACGCCCTTCCTCTGGATAGGTCTTTTAAGGCTAAAAAGAAGCCAAATTTTCGTCCCTTTCGCAGAAACGGACCAGCCTCAAATTCTACACCCTCTAAGCAAGAGGGTAATACTTCTCAAACCAAGCCAGCCTGGAGGTCGATGCAAGGCTGGAACAAGGGTAAGCAGGCCAAGTCACCTGCCACTGCTACCAAAACAGCATGAAGTGTTGGCCCCCGATCTGGGAAGGATCTGGTGGGGGGCAGACTTTCTCTCTTTGCTCAGGCTGGGGCAAGAGATGTTCAGGATCCTTGGGCGCTAGAAATAGTTTCTCAAGGTTATCTCCTGGAATTCAGGGAACTACCCCCAAGGGGAAGGTTCCACGGGTCTCAATTATCTTCGAACAGGCATTCTTACACTGTGTAGAAGACCTGTTAACATGGGAGTGATTCATCCTGTTCCATTAGGAGAACAAGGGATGGGTTTTTACTCCAACCTGTTCATAATTCCCAAAAAAGAGGGAACATTCAGACCTATTTTAGATCTCAAGATTCTAAACAAGTTTCTAAGGGTTTCATCATTCAAAATGGAAACCATTCGAACGATCCTTCCTACCATCCAGGAAGGTCAATTCATGACCACGGTGGACTTAAAGGATGCGTACCTACGTATTCCTATCCACAAGGAACTTTTTCGGTTCCTAAGGTTCGCCTTTCTGGACAAGCATTACCTGTGGCACTTCCATTCGGATTAGCCACTGCTCCAAGGATTTTCACAAGGGTACTAGGGTCCCTTCTAGCGGTGCTAAGACCAAGGGGCATTGCAGTAGTACCTTACTTGGACGACATCCTGATTCACGTGTCGTCTCTGTCAAAAGCAAGGGCTCATACGGACATTGTCCTAGCCTTTCTCAGATCTCACAGGTGGAAAGTGAACATAGAAAAAAGTTCTCTGTCCCCGTCAACAAGAGTTCCCTTCTTGGGAACAATAATAGTTTCCTTAGAAATGAAGGTTTTTCTGACAGAGGCCAGAAAATCAAAACTTCTAAGCTCTTGTCAGGTACTTCATTCTGTTCTTCTTCCTTCCATAGCGCAGTCCATGGAAGTAATAGGGTTGATGGTTGCGGCAATGGACATAGTTCCTTTTGCACGAATTCATCTAAGACCATTGCACCTGGGCATGCTCAGACAGTGGAATGGGGATTATACAGACTTGTCTCCGACGATACAAGTAGATCAAATAACCAGAGATTCACTCCGTTGGTGGCTGACCCTGGACAACCTGTCACAGGGAATGAGCTTCCGCAGACCAGAATAGGTCATTGTCACGACCGACGCCAGTCTGGTGGGCTGGGGCGCGGTCTGGGAACCCCTGAAAACTCAGGGTCTATGGTTTCGGGAAGACTCTCTTCTCCCGATAAACATAATGGAACTGAGAGCGATATTCAATGCTCTCAAGGCTTGGCCTCGACTAGCAAAGGCCAAATTCATAAGGTTTCAATCAGTCATCATGACGACTGTTACATATATCAACCATCAGGGGGTAACAAGGAGTTCCCTGGCGATGGAGGAGCATCCGGGGGAGTGGGAACTCCATCTGGAAATCTTTGCCAAAATAACTCAATTATGGGGCATTCCAGACTTGGTTCTGATGGCCTCTCGTCAGAACTTCATGGTCCCTTGTTACGGGTCCAAATCCAGGGATCCCAAGGCGACTCTATTGGATACAATAGTAGCACCTTGGATCTTCAACCTAGCTTATGTATTCCCACCGTTTCCTCTCATTCCCAGGCTGGTAGCCAGGATCAATCTGGAGAGGGCTTCGGTGACCTTGATAGTTCCTGTGTGGCCACGCAGGACTTGGTATGCAGACCTGGTGAATGTGTCATCGGCTCCACCATGGAAGCTACCTTTGAGACAGGACCTTCTTATTCAGGGTCCATTCGAACATCCGAATCTGGTTTTCCTCCAACTGATTGCTTGGAGTTGGAACGCTTGATTTTATCAATGCGTGGGTTTTCAGATTCTGTAATAGATACTCTTATTCAGGCTAGAAAGCCTGTATCTAGAAAAATTTACCATAATATATGGAAAAAATATATCTGTTGGTGTGAATCTAAAGGATTCCCATGGAACAAGATAAAAATTCCTAAGATTCTTTCCTTTCTACAAGAAGGTTTGGAGAAAGGATTTTCTGCGAGTTCTCTGAAGGGACAGATCTCTGCTTTATCTGTTTTACTTCACAAAAGGCTGGCAGCTGTGCCAGACGTTTAAGCGTTTGTTCAGGCTCTGGTTAGAATCAAGCCTGTTTACAGACCTTTGACTCTTCCCTGGAGTCTTAATCTAGTTCTTTCAGTTCTTCAAGGGGTTCCGTTTGAACCCTTACATTCCATAGATATTAAGTTATTATCTTGGAAAGTTTTGTTTTAGGTTGCAATTTCTTCCGCTAGAAGAGTTTCTGAGTTATCTGCTCTGCAGTGTTCTCCGCCCTATCTGGTCCATGCAGATAAGGTGGTTTTTACGTACTGAGCCTGGTTTTCTTCCGAAGGTTGTTTCCAACAAAAATATTAACCAGGAGATAGTTGTACCTTCTTTGTGTCCGAATCCAGTTTCATAGAAGGAACGTTTGTTACACAATTTGGACGTTGTCCGTGCTCTAAAATTCTATTTAGATGCTACAAAGGATTTCAGACAAACATCTTCCTTGTTTGTTGTTTATTCTGGTAAAAGGAGAGGTCAAAAAGCAACTTCTACCTCTCTATCTTTTTGGCTTAAAAGCATCATCAGATTGGTTTATGAGACTGCCGGACGGCAGCCTCCTGAAAGAATCACAGCTCATTCCACTAGGGCCGTGGCTTCCACATCGGCCTTTAAGAACGAGGCTTCTGTTGATCAGAAATGTAAGGCAGCGACTTGGTCTTCACTGCACACTTTTACCAAATTTTACAAATTTGATACTTTTGCTTCTTCTGAGGCTATTTTTGGGAGAAAGGTTTTGCAAACCGTGGTGCCTTCCATCTAGGTGACCTGATTTGCTCCCTCCCATCATCCGTGTCCTAAAGCTTTGGTATTGGTTCCCACAAGTAAGGATGACGCCGTGGACCGGACACACCTATGTTGGAGAAAACAGAATTTATGTTTACCTGATAAATTACTTTCTCCAACGGTGTGTCCGGTCCACGGCCCGCCCTGGTTTTTTAATCAGGTCTGATGATTTATTTTCTTTAACTACAGTCACCACGGTATCATATGATTTCTCCTATGCAAATATTCCTCCTTTACGTCGGTCGAATGACTGGGGAAGGCGGAGCCTAGGAGGGATCATGTGACCAGCTTTGCTGGGCTCTTTGCCATTTCCTGTTGGGGAAGAGAATATCCCACAAGTAAGGATGACGCCGTGGACCGGACACACCGTTGGAGAAAGTAATTTATCAGGTAAACATAAATTCTGTTTTTCGCGCCGGTGTTGCGCACTTGTTTTTGAGAGGCATGACATGCAGTCACATGTGAGAGGAGCTCTGATACTTAGAAAGGACTTTCTGAAGGCGTCATTTGGTATCGTATTCCCCTTTGGGCTTGGTTGGGTCTCAGCAAAGCAGATACCAGGGACTGTAAAGGGGTTAAAGTTAAAAACGGCTCCGGTTCCGTTATTTTAAGGGTTAAAGCTTCCAAATTTGGTGTGCAATACTTTTAAGGCTTTAAGACACTGTGGTGAAAATTTGGTGAATTTTGAACAATTCCTTCATGTTTTTTCGCAATTGCAGTAATAAAGTGTGTTCAGTTTAAAATTTAAAGTGACAGTAACGGTTTTATTTTAAAACGTTTTTTGTACTTTGTTATCAAGTTTATGCCTGTTTAACATGTCTGAACTACCAGATAGACTGTGTTCTGAATGTGGGGAAGCCAGAATTCCTATTCATTTAAATAAATGTGATTTATGTGACAATGACAATGATGCCCAAGATGATTCCTCAAGTGAGGGGAGTAAGCATGGTACTGCATCATTCCCTCCTTCGTCTACACGAGTCTTGCCCACTCAGGAGGCCCCTAGTACATCTAGCGCGCCAATACTCCTTACTATGCAACAATTAACGGCTGTAATGGATAATTCTGTCAAAAACATTTTAGCCAAAATGAACACTTATCAGCGTAAGCTCGACTGCTCTGTTTTAGATACTGAAGAGCATGACGACGCTGATAATAATGGTTTTGAAGGGCCCCTAACCCAGTCTGATGGGGCCAGGGAGGTTTTGTCTGAGGGAGAAATTACTGATTCAGGGAACATTTCTCAACAAGCTGAACCTGATGTGATTACGTTTAAATTTAAGTTGGAACATCTCCGCATTCTGCTTAAGGAGGTATTATCCACTCTGGATGATTGTGACAAGTTGGTCATCCCAGAGAAACTATGTAAAATGGACAAGTTCCTAGAGGTCCCGGGGCTCCCAGAAGCTTTTCCTATACCCAAGCGGGTGGCGGACATTGTTAATAAAGAATGGGAAAGGCCCGGTATTCCTTTCGTCCCTCCCCCCATATTTAAAAAATTGTTTCCTATGGTCGACCCCAGAAAGGACTTATGGCAGACAGTCCCCAAGGTCGAGGGAGCGGTTTCCACTTTAAACAAACGCACCACTATACCCATAGAGGATAGTTGTGCTTTCAAAGATCCTATGGATAAAAAATTAGAAGGTTTACTTAAAAAGATGTTTGTTCAGCAGGGTTACCTTCTACAACTAATTTCATGCATTGTCCCTGTAGCTACAGCCGCATGTTTCTGGTTCGATGAGCTGATAAAGGCGGTCGATAGTGATTCTCCTCCTTATGAGGAGATTATGGACAGAATCAATGCTCTCAAATTGGCTAATTCTTTCACCCTAGACGCCACTTTGCAATTGGCTAGGTTAGCGGCTAAGAATTCTGGGTTTGCTATTGTGGCGCGCAGAGCGCTTTGGTTGAAATCTTGGTCAGCTGATGCGTCTTCCAAGAACAAGCTACTTAACATTCCTTTCAAGGGGAAAACGCTGTTTGGCCCTGACTTGAAAGAGATTATCTCTGATATCACTGGGGGTAAGGGCCACGCCCTTCCTCAGGATCGGCCTTTCAAGGCAAAAAATAAACCTAATTTTCGTCCCTTTCGTAGAAATGGACCAGCCCAAAGTGCTACGTCCTCTAAGCAAGAGGGTATTACTTCTCAAGCCAAGCCAGCTTGGAGACCAATGCAAGGCTGGAACAAGGGAAAGCAGGCCAAGAAACCTGCCACTGCTACCAAGACAGCATGAAATGTTGGCCCCCGATCCGGGACCGGATCTGGTGGGGGGCAGACTCTCTCTCTTCGCTCAGGCTTGGGCAAGAGATGTTCTGGATCCTTGGGCGCTAGAAATAGTCTCCCAAGGTTATCTTCTGGAATTCAAGGGGCTTCCCCCAAGGGGGAGGTTCCACAGGTCTCAGTTGTCTTCAGACCACATAAAAAGACAGGCATTCTTACATTGTGTAGAAGACCTGTTAAAAATGGGAGTGATTCATCCTGTTCCATTAAGAGAACAAGGGATGGGGTTCTACTCCAATCTGTTCATAGTTCCCAAAAAAGAGGGAACGTTCAGACCAATCTTAGATCTCAAGATCTTAAACAAGTTTCTCAAGGTTCCATCGTTCAAGATGGAAACCATTCGAACTATTCTTCCTTCCATCCAGGAAGGTCAATTCATGACCACAGTGGATTTAAAGGATGCGTATCTACATATTCCTATCCACAAGGAACATCATCGGTTCCTAAGGTTCGCATTCCTGGACAAGCATTACCAGTTCGTGGCGCTTCCTTTCGGATTAGCCACTGCTCCAAGGATTTTCACAAAGGTACTAGGGTCCCTTCTAGCTGTGCTAAGACCAAGGGGCATTGCTGTAGTACCTTACTTGGACGACATTCTGATTCAAGCGTCGTCCCTTCCTCAAGCAAAGGCTCACACGGACATTGTCCTGGCCTTTCTCAGATCTCACGGATGGAAAGTGAACGTGGAAAAGAGTTCTCTATCTCCGTCAACAAGGGTTCCCTTCTTGGGAACAATAATAGACTCCTTAGAAATGAGGATTTTTCTGACAGAGGCCAGAAAAACAAAACTTCTAGACTCTTGTCGGATACTTCATTCCGTTCCTCTTCCTTCCATAGCGCAGTGCATGGAAGTGATCGGTTTGATGGTAGCGGCAATGGACATAGTTCCTTTTGCGCGCATTCATCTAAGACCATTACAACTGTGCATGCTCAGTCAGTGGAATGGGGACTATACAGACTTGTCTCCGAAGATACAAGTAAATCAGAGGACCAGAGACTCACTCCGTTGGTGGCTGTCCCTGGACAACCTGTCACAAGGGATGACATTCCGCAGACCGGAGTGGGTCATCGTCACGACCGACGCCAGTCTGATGGGCTGGGGCGCGGTCTGGGGATCCCTGAAAGCTCAGGGTCTTTGGTCTCGGGAAGAATCTCTTCTACCGATAAATATTCTGGAACTGAGAGCGATATTCAATGCTCTCAAGGCTTGGCCTCAGCTAGCGAGGGCCAAGTTCCTACGGTTTCAATCAGACAACATGACAACTGTTGCGTACATCAACCATCAGGGGGGAACAAGGAGTTCCCTAGCGATGGAAGAAGTGACCAAAATCATTCTATGGGCGGAGTCTCACTCCTGCCACCTGTCTGCTATCCACATCCCAGGAGTGGAAAATTGGGAAGCGGATTTTCTGAGTCGTCAGACATTGCATCCGGGGGAGTGGGAACTCCATCCGGAAATCTTTGCCCAAGTCACTCAGCTGTGGGGCATTCCAGACATGGATCTGATGGCCTCTCGTCAGAACTTCAAAGTTCCTTGCTACGGGTCCAGATCCAGGGATCCCAAGGCGGCTCTAGTGGATGCACTAGTAGCACCTTGGACCTTCAAACTAGCTTATGTGTTCCCGCCGTTTCCTCTCATCCCCAGGATGGTAGCCAGGATCAATCAGGAGAGGGCGTTGGTGATCTTGATAGCTCCTGCGTGGCCACGCAGGACTTGGTATGCAGATCTGGTGAATATGTCATCGGCTCCACCTTGGAAGCTACCTTTGAGACGAGACCTTCTTGTTCAGGGTCCGTTCGAACATCCGAATCTGGTTTCACTCCAGCTGACTGCTTGGAGATTGAACGCTTGATCTTATCAAAGCGAGGGTTCTCAGATTCTGTTATCGATACTCTTGTTCAGGCCAGAAAGCCTGTAACTAGAAAGATTTACCACAAAATTTGGAAAAAATATATCTGTTGGTGTGAATCTAAAGGATTCCCTTGGGACAAGGTTAAGATTCCTAAGATTCTATCCTTCCTTCAAGAAGGATTGGAAAAAGGATTATCTGCTAGTTCCCTGAAGGGACAGATTTCTGCCTTGTCTGTGTTACTTCACAAAAAGCTGGCAGCTGTGCCAGATGTTCAAGCCTTTGTTCAGGCTCTGGTTAGAATTAAGCCTGTTTACAAACCTTTGACTCCTCCTTGGAGTCTCAACTTAGTTCTTTCAGTTCTTCAGGGGGTTCCGTTTGAACCCTTACATTCCGTTGATATTAAGTTATTATCTTGGAAAGTTTTGTTTTTAGTTGCAATTTCTTCTGCTAGAAGAGTTTCAGAATTATCTGCTCTGCAGTGTTCTCCTCCTTATCTGGTGTTCCATGCAGATAAGGTGGTTTTACGTACTAAACCTGGTTTTCTTCCAAAAGTTGTTTCTAACAAAAACATTAACCAGGAGATTATCGTACCTTCTCTGTGTCCGAAACCAGTTTCAAAGAAGGAACGTTTGTTGCACAATTTGGATGTTGTTCGCGCTCTAAAATTCTATTTAGATGCTACAAAGGATTTTAGACAAACATCTTCCTTGTTTGTTGTTTATTCCGGTAAAAGGAGAGGTCAAAAAGCAACTTCTACCTCTCTCTCTTTTTGGATTAAAAGCATCATCAGATTGGCTTACGAGACTGCCGGACGGCAGCCTCCCGAAAGAATCACGGCTCATTCCACTAGGGCTGTGGCTTCCACATGGGCCTTCAAGAACGAGGCTTCTGTTGATCAGATATGTAGGGCAGCGACTTGGTCTTCACTGCACACTTTTACCAAATTTTACAAGTTTGATACTTTTGCTTCTTCTGAGGCTATTTTTGGGAGAAAGGTTTTGCAAGCCGTGGTGCCTTCCATTTAGGTGACCTGATTTGCTCCCTCCCTTCATCCGTGTCCTAAAGCTTTGGTATTGGTTCCCACAAGTAAGGATGACGCCGTGGACCGGACACACCTATGTTGGAGAAAACAGAATTTATGTTTACCTGATAAATTACTTTCTCCAACGGTGTGTCCGGTCCACGGCCCGCCCTGGTTTTTTTAATCAGGTCTGATAATTTATTTTCTTTAACTACAGTCACCACGGTACCATATGGTTTCTCCTATGCAAATATTCCTCCTTAACGTCGGTCGAATGACTGGGGTAGGCGGAGCCTAGGAGGGATCATGTGACCAGCTTTGCTGGGCTCTTTGCCATTTCCTGTTGGGGAAGAGAATATCCCACAAGTAAGGATGACGCCGTGGACCGGACACACCGTTGGAGAAAGTAATTTATCAGGTAAACATAAATTCTGTTTTTCTGACCTCTGTCAGAAAAATCCTCATTTCTAAGGAATCTATTATTGTTCCCAAGAAGGGAACTCTTGTTGACAGGGACAGAGAACTCTTTTCTTTGTTCACCTTCCATCCGTGAGATGTGAGAAAGGCTAGAACGATGTCCGTATGAGCCTTTGCCTTTGACAGGGACGACGCTTGTATTAGAATGTCCTCCAAGTAAGGTACTACTGCAATGCCCCTTGGTCTTAGAACCGCTAGAAGGGACCCTAGCACCTTTGTGAAAATCCTTGGAGCAGTGGCTAATCCGAATGGAAGAGCCACAAACTGGTAATGTTTGTCCAGAAAAGCGAACCTTAGGAACTGATGATGTTCCTTGTGGATAGGGATATGTAGGTACGCATCCTTTAGATCCACGGTAGTCATAAATTGACTTTCCTAGATGGTGGGTAGAATCGTTCGAATAGTTTCCATTTTGAACGATGGTACCCTGAGAAATTTGTTTAGGATCTTCAAATCCAAAATTGGTCTGAACGTTCCCTCTTTTTTGGGAACTACGAACAGATTGGAATAAAATCCCATTCCTTGTTCCTTTATTGGAACTGGGTGTATCACTCCCATCTTTAACAGGTCTTCTACACAATGTAAGAATGCCTGTCTCTTTATTTGGTTTGAGGATAAGTGAGATTTGTGGAACCTTCCCCTTGGGGGTAGTTCCTTGAATTCCAGGAGATAACCTTGAGAAACTATTTCTAGCGCCCAAGGATCCTGAACATCTCTTGCCCAAGCCTGAGCAAAGAGAGAGAGTCTGCCCCCCACCAGATCCGGTCCCGGATCGGGGGCTACTCCTTCATGCTGTCTTGTTAGCAGTGGCAGGCTTCTTGGCCTGCTTACCCGTGTTCCAGCCTTGCATTGGTTTCCAGGCTGGTTTGGGTTGTGAGGTATTACCCTCTTGCTTAGAGGATGCAGAATTAGAGGCTGGTCCATGTCTGCGAAAAGGACGAAAATTAGGCTTATTTTTAGCCTTAAAAGACCTATTCTGTGGAAGGGCGTGGCCCTTTCCCCCAGTGATGTCTGAAATAATCTCTTTCAAATCAGGTCCAAATAAAGTTTTACCTTTGAAAGGAATGTTAAGTAATTTTGTCTTGGATGACACATCCGCTGACCAAGACTTTAGCCAAAGCGCTCTGCGCGCCACAATAGCAAACCCTGAATTTTTCGCCGCTAATTTTGCTAATTGCAAAGCGGCATCTAAAATAAAAGAGTTAGCCAATTTAAGTGCGTGAACTCTGTCCATAACCTCCTCATATGGAGTTTCTCTACTGAGCGACTTTTCTAGTTCCTCGAACCAGAACCACGCTGCCGTAGTGACAGGAACAATGCATGAAATTGGTTGTAGAAGGTTGCCTTGCTGTACAAAAATCTTTTTAAGCAAACCTTCCAATTTTTTATCCATAGGATCTTTGAAAGCACAACTATCTTCGATAGGAATAGTAGTGCGTTTGTTTAGAGTAGAAACTGCCCCCTCGACCTTGGGGACTGTCTGCCATAAGTCCTTTCTGGGGTCGACCATAGGAAATAATTTCTTAAATATAGGGGGAGGAACAAAAGGTATGCCGGGCTTTTCCCACTCTTTATTTACTATGTCCGCCACCCGCTTGGGTATAGGAAAAGCGTCGGGGGGCACCGGAACCTCTAGGAACCTGTCCATCTTGCATAATTTCTCTGGAATTACCAAATTGTCACAATCATCCAGAGTAGATAACACCTCCTTAAGCAGTGCGCGGAGATGTTCTAATTTAAATTTAAATGTCACAACATCAGGTTCAGCTTGATGAGAAATTTTTCCTGAATCTGAAATTTCTCCCTCAGACAAAACCTCCCTCATGGCCCCTTCAGATTGGTGTGAGGGTATGACAGAACAATTATCATCAGCGTCCTCTTGCTCTTCAGTGTTTAAAACAGAGCAATCGCGCTTTCTCTGATAAGTAGGCATTTTGGATAAAAGATTTGCTATGGAGTTATCCATTACAGCCGTTAATTGTTGCATGGTAATAAGTATTGGCGCACTAGATGTACTAGGGGCCTCCTGCATGGGCAAAACTGGTGTAGACACAGTAGGAGATGATGTAGTATCATGTTTACTCCCCTCATTTGAGGAATCATCTTGGGCAATATCATTATTTGTGGCAGTACTGTCCTTACTTTGTTTGGACGCTATGGCACAATTATCACATAAATTTAAATGGGGAGACACATTGGCTTTCATACATATAGAACATAGCTTATCTGAAGGTACAGACATTTTAAACAGGCTTAAACTTGTCAACAATGCACAAAAAACGTTTTAAAATAAAACCGTTACTGTCACTTTAAATTTCAAACAGAAACACTTTATTACTGAATATGTGAAAAAGTATGAAGGAATTGTTCAAAAATTACCAAATTTTCACCACCGTGTCTTAAAGCCTTAAAAGTATTGCACACCAAATTTCAGAGCTTTAACCCTTAAAATAACCGGAGCCGTTTTTCAATTTAACCCCTATACAGTCCCAGATACAGTCTTTGCTAAGACCCAACCAAGCCCTGAGGGGAATACGATACCAAATGATGCCTTCTAAAAGCTTTTTCAGAGATTCTTAGATCCTCACACATGCATCTGCATGCCCTGCTCTCAAAAAACAACTGCGCATTACTGGCGCGAAAATGAGGCTCAGTCTATGACTAGAAAGGCCCCCTGACTGAAAAAGGTGTCCAATACAGTGCCTGCCGTTTTATAAACGTTCCCCAAGATTATAAATGTCAATTGTTAGCCTAAATTTGAATAATATGCACAAATAAAGCAATCGATTTAGCCCATAAAAATGTCTACCAGTTTTTTAGCCCATAATAAGCCCTTTATTCTGTTTGTTTTTGACTAAGAAAATGGCTTACCGGTCCCCATGAGGGGAAATGACAGCCTTCCAGCATTACACAGTCTTGTTAGAAATATGGCTAGTCATACCTTAAGCAGAAAAGTCTGCTAACTGTTTCCCCCAACTGAAGTTACTTCATCTCAACAGTCCTATGTGGAAACAGCAATCGATTTTAGTTACTGTCTGCTAAAATCATCTTCCTCTTACAAACAGAAATCTTCATCCTTTTCTGTTTCAGAGTAAATAGTACATACCAGCACTATTTTAAAATAACAAACACTTGATAGAAGAATAAAAACTACATTTAAACACCAAAAAACTCTTAACCATCTCCGTGGAGATGTTGCCTGTGCAACGGCAAAGAGAATGACTAGGGTGGGCGGAGCCTAGGAGGGATCATGTGACCAGCTTTGCTGGGACTCTTTGCCATTTCCTGTTGGGGAAGAGAATATCCCACAAGTAAGGATGACGCCGTGGACCGGACACACCAATGTTGGAGAAATATACTCAGCAACCACACTCAGCAACCACACTCAGGAATTTGGATCTGTTAAAGTAACTAACATTGGAAGGAATCAATTTCCTCACTTTCACCTTGCTTTTCATCACCCATTTTTTTCATTTTTTAGTTTTGATTGACTTATTTTTGTTCTTCACTAACATTTGTTGATCAACTTTTTGAACACTTTTTTGGATTATAATTTATATATTTATTTTTTATGTTATTGCATATTGTGTATTTTATTTTTTATGTTATTGCATATTGTGTATTTTATTTAATTATATCTTAACCTCACTGGATTAAGTAGCTAGCATTTTTATATCCATTTGCACTCACTCACTATTTGATTGTATCTATACAATTATTTTGCTACCCCCCTTTTTTTGCACTGCAGTGCATTTTTCTATTTTTTGGAACACTATTTTTGTAACACTAATTTTGAACACTATTGTTTGTATTATTGTTTATTAGTTTTTTGCTTGATGCACTTGCTACAGTTGTACTTAGGCTAATTCTGTTTTATCAGTATACACTCTTATTCTGGTGTACCACTCACACTGATCACCTGTTATTACCTCTGTTTTTATTGTAATTATCAGCTTTGGCCCTTTGAGCCGCTTCTGTAAGATATTCCTGTATTTGTAATTTTATTTATATGTGCTTTTAACATTTTTATATATAGTCTTTTATTACTGATGCTTTTTAACATGGTTCATTAAATAATCTTCTTTTATCTCTCTGTGAGTATATTTATCCCTTGGCCTCTTGTTGGCGCTGTATTCACTTCTTACTACTTGTGCATATTTTTTGGAGGTTGGTTAGGATCTCTGTTTGGATACAGCTTGGGGATTACCTTAGCGCTTGTACACACACCCTTTTTCACTATTGGACAAGACTGTCCCTTTAAGCTTACATCCCTGCTTTTCAACTAAAGATACCAAGAGAATGAAGAAAAATGATAATAGAAGTATATTAGAAAGTTATAATTCAACAAGAACTATAAAAATGGCTCTATAGTGGGTGCTTAATGATAGTATACATAAAACATACAAGGTGAAACAAAGTATATACAGATAATGATACACAACAATAACCCTAGTCAAAGGATATACTGAACTCCCATATATTGCCAGTTCTTCAGGGGTTAAAGCTCCTGGACTCCCATGTATTGTCAGTTCATCAGGGGTTAAATTTCCTGTAGCAATTTCAGGATCACAGTGGCTGCACTCCTCTTCACACGAATGTAGTGGAATAAAACAACAGCATCTAGCAAATATAAGAGAGGCGCCTCGTGCGTATCAGTCACCAAATAGACAAATCAGATAGAAAATATCAAACACAAGGTACTCACATTTCCATAGAGCACCCTTATGTGACACACTGCAAGCGATGCGGCGTGAGGCGATGCAGCTGCTTCGCATCGCTTCTGAAGTTCAATTATTTCATCTCTGAGCGCTCAGCTACGCGACCTGACGTAGCAGAGTGCTCAGAGATGAAAAGGCAAGACACACTAAGCGCGCACAGCTGCATCTACACGCTGCGCACCGCTCCGCTTGCAGTGTGTCACAGCCTTAAGGCTGTGACACACTGCAAGCGATGTGGCGCGAGGCAAAGCAGCTGCTTCGCTCCGCGTCGCATCGCTTCTGAAGTTCAAATATTTCATCTCTGAGCGCTTAGCTACGCGTCCTGACGCAGCAGAGTGCTCAGAGATGAAAAGGCAGGACACACTGAGCGCGCACAGCCGCATCTACACGCTGCGCACCGCTCCGCTTGCATAAGATCGCGAGATTTCAATTATTGGATCTGGTCTGGGGGGCGTCCCTATAACGCTAGCAACGCCCTCCAGACCGCAATCAAATCCAGGAAGCTCAGAAGGCTTCAGGACAGCCGTTAGCTATAATGTTGTATTCCTTCATAACGGCGCTAAAGCCCAGCGCAGTTTGGACAAAATACAACGGTATAACGGCAGCAAAAGGTTAAAACTATATAAAATTCAAACAATACAGTTTTAAAAGCTGGTGGGTATACACAGTCTGTACCCCAGGGTTTCTAAGGTTAACATAGTAAGTTCACAAAGTCTTGTAGAAGGACTGACCCCTCACATATAGCCAGTAAAATATTCATGTGTAACAGAGACCGGTCTTTTAATTATGTTATTTATTGCAAATCCAACAAACCAATGAGGGTTTGTCTATGATTGTTTATGAAACAGTGTTTTACTTTAAGCTACATTGGCTTATAATTAGTCTAAACATACTCTGCAGTAAGCTTTAGATACTGCAGCTTTATTTATACACATAAACTACTTTTGTCAAGCTTTATAAACTGTAAAACGGACAAAGAAAGTGTATCTGTTAAACAGAAAATCCACCCAGAGCTGTTTATATTCTCATAAAATGGTGCTTAACTTTACTCACAATCTAAACAAACTATATATAGTA
Organism: Bombina bombina; assembly: GCF_027579735.1. NCBI lineage: Eukaryota > Metazoa > Chordata > Amphibia > Anura > Bombinatoridae > Bombina > Bombina bombina. The sequence continues at coordinate 119,818,904 of NC_069506.1, forward strand.
CCTTTTTGCTCTGTTTAGAAAAAAAACATTTGCATCTCAGATGTGGGGAAACCTGCCCTTTTCCATCATCCCACAGCACAGAGCACGCTCATTTCATTATGAGCTTCTGTGTTTGTTGTTTAACACAGTTTTTACATTACAATATTTAAGGGACACTGTATCTAGTTTCTCTTTTATCTTTACATGAAATCCAAACATTTTCTTTCATAATTTAAAGGGCCATGATACCCAAAATGTTGAAACACTTGAAAGTGATGCAGCATAGCTGTAAAAAGCTGACTAGAAAATATCTCTATGTAAAAAATAAAGATATTTTACCTCAAAAATTCCTCAGTAGCCACATCCTATTGTAAAGGATTTCTAAGCAGCAAATCAGTATGTCTGTCCCGGGACAGCTAAGGGAGTGAGCTTACGTGCACACTCATATTATTTCCTTATTCAGTTTAAGGAAGTTTACTATGAAATCTCATGAGATCACAGTAAAAGAGTTCATGACCTCAACACTGCTGATGCTGATTGGCTGCTGTTCATTTCTTTGTTTTTCTTTTGTTTGTTTTTTACCTGCAGCTGAGCAACAGGTGAGTATAACTTTTTACACAGAACTTACTCTGCTGAGCTGAGGAAATTGTGAGGTAAAATATCTTCCTTTTTTACTTAGAGATGCTCAGGTGATATTTTCCTGTCACCTTTTTACAGTTATACTGCATCAGTTTCAAGTGATTTAGCATATGAGTATTATGTCCCTTTAAATAGAGCATACAATTTAAAACAACGTTCAAATTTACTTCTGTAATCAAATTTGCTTCATTTTCTTGGTATCTTTTGCTGACGGAGCAGCATTTTACTGATGGGAGCTAGCTTAACACATCAGGTGAGCCAATGATAAGAGGCCTATATATGCAGCCACCAATCACCAGCTAGCTCCCAGTAGTGCCCATGATTCTACCTAGGTATATTTTTCAACAAGGGATACCAAGAGAACAAAGTAAATTTGATAATTAAAGTAATTTGAAAAAGTCTTTTAAAATTGCATGCTCTATCTGAATTACAAAAGTTTTAATTTTGACGTTCATGTCCCTTTAACACTGTGATCTGAGCTGTAGATGAGAATAGCAATTTAATAGCATTCCATCAGTGCTGGTCACATGGATTCACTAGTTTTCAATATTATATTGATTCTGTATCTAAGAAGAACTAAGAAGGGACATGAAACCCAAATATTTTCTTTCATGATTCATATAAAGAAAACTATTTTAAAAAACTTTCCGATTTAGTTCTATTATCAAACTTGCTTCATTCTCACTGTATCCTTTGTTGAAGAAACAGTAATGCACTACTGGGAACTAGCTAAACATAGGTGAGCCAAAAACAAGAGCATATATGTGCAGCCACCAATCAGCAGCTAGCTCCTAGAGCCTACCTAGGTATGTTTTTCAACAATGGATAATGAAAATGAAGCAAATTAGATATCAGAAGTAAATTGGAAAGTTGTTTCAAATTATGTGCTCTATCTGAATCATGAAAGAAAATTGTGGGTTTCATGTCCCTTTAAAGTGCTTTACCCTTTTTAGAAATATGTTAGCTATTTTATAGTTCATAGTTCATCGAATAAACAACCATTAATGTTGGTGTTGACAAATATGGTAAAGGAATACAATAATGCCAGGGATATGCCTAAAGCTAACCTAAGCAGGGACAGTAGACATTTTGAGATTGTAAAAATATTTTCACACCTGAAAAGGGTATCTTTGTTGAAGGAGCAGTACTCCTATCTATCTGTCTATCTGTCTGTCTGTCTATGTCTATCTGTGCTCAAAATAATTATACAGAGCAGCTGGCAGCATGTAAATGATTACTATTGCTTACTACTGAGTTACCTATTGGGGTCGGAAAAAAACGTTTGCACCAGGTCCCTCTGTTGAGTAGATCCTCTACTGGCTACATTGATGCACAAAAGTGTACACTATTAAAGGGTTTCTTTCTTTTATCAATTAAACTTGTATTCTTGCAAAAGCATCCACTACATATGGTTTAGAGAGAATAATCTCTTAAAGCTCAGGCTTAGCGACAACACTGCTTTTACAGCAGTCAGCTTGCATAATCGATAAATCTAGCCATAGTCGGATATTTAGGCTTTTATGTTTACAGATGGATCCTAAACACCTTTAGCCTAATTCCATTTGCTGTTCTTTTTTTATAGTCTGGCTTTTGTTACAGGGATTCTCCTAATTCACCTAAAGCTGGAAGCACTTCAGCTGATTACAGGGACATAGTAGCCAGAAAGCAATAGTATATGTATGTGTGTGTGTGTATATATATATATATATATATACAGGGAGTGCAGAATTATTAGGCAAGTTGTATTTTTGAGGATTAATTTTATTATTGAACAACCATGTTCTCAATGAACCCAAAAAACTCATTTATATCAAACCTGAATAGTTTTGGAAGTAGTTTTTAGTTTGTTTTTAGTTATAGCTATTTTAGGGGGATATCTGTGTGTGCAGGTGACTATTACTGTGCATAATTATTAGGCAACTTAACACAAAACAAATATATACCCATTTCAATTATTTATTTTTACCAGTGAAACCAATATAACATCTCAACATTCACAAATATACATTTCTGACATTCAAAAACAAAACAAAAACAAATCAGTGACCAATATAGCCACCTTTCTTTGCAAGGACACTCAAAAGCCTGCCATCCATGGATTCTGTCAGTGTTTTGATCTGTTCACCATCAACA